>NW_005842561.1:621767-626471 GCF_000455745.1 Alligator sinensis | reverse complement strand
GGCTCAGGGCCAGGGGTTGTGCCAGCCTCTTCTTGGCAGGGGGACTGGGCTGGGGCTGTATTCAGGACAGTTGGCAGCAGAGGCACTGGGAGGGGTGGCTATGGGGAATTTTGTGATAGCCATAGCCCCCAAAAGCTCCCCTTAGCACTGCTCCTGCTTAGGGCACTGTGCTCTGCTGCAGCTGAGCCCACCTCACCCTCACTTTCCCTAAGCGCAACCCCGGCCCACTCCTCCTGCTGGGAAGAGGCTGGCATAGCCCCTGGTCTCAAGCCCACAGTGGGCAGCCCACCCTCACCCTGTGCACAAATCCAGAGGGGCACATGCCTCCCATGCCTCCCCTGGGGGGCCACACAACAGCAGGGAGCTGTCCCCCCTCCCCTCCCCCATGCCACCCAGACAAGCCACCTACAGCTCCATCCCGCGCCCCACCCCAGGCTGCATTCACCACCCTGGCTGGGCAGTGCTTGCCCCTGCCCCACTCCCTCTCTCATTGTGGGGCCTCGATCACCCCGCCCCCCCGGGTGCCCATTCCCCCCACAGACTTACTGGCAGGAGACTGCTCTCCATGCTGCCCAGCTGTATTCCTGTAAGTTGGCTATTGGATAGGTATCAGCCAATATGGCTAGTAATGAGCCATTGGTATCGGCCAAGAAAATCTTGATCGGCAAAACCCTAGTAGCAACTGTTACAGAACAAACTGTAAGGCCCTGTTCAACATTCCATATTTAAGACATAGTCCCAGTAATTTCAAGACTATCAGCCAAAGATGTTTTCCATTTAATTTATTATTTATGTATTAATAAATAAAATTGATTGACTGACTGACTGATTGCATGGCTGGTGTGAATTAGCTAATATCTAACTATGCTCAGGTGGATTGTAAATGGAAAAGGAATTGATTTGCATATCTTCTATGCACAGAGTGGGACTTTTCTATGTTTGCTCTTCATGTTACAATATTTTTAAGTTAATAAAACATGGGGCGTTCACAAGAAGATTCAGGTGGACACAGAAGGATGGGACCATTGACCACGTGATGCCATTTCGTTAAGAAACCCCACTGTTTCTACTTGTACAACAAGCCTATCTTTGTTACATGAACTGCCATGGCAGATGCTGCAAAGAAATCCAAAAAAGGTACCTTCTGTATTTTACAATGCTGTGGCATACAGTGCAGATGCATATAAAATGACATGATAATGTTCTCCCCCTTCTCTCCATCACTTCTATTACAATAGTAGCTTGCCCTGATAGCATGCAGACTCCCTGGGATTCCTGAAATACAGTCTGCATGTTTATCTGTTTCAAAAGAGTTGTTCAAATAATTCCACTGCTCTGTGCGAGGAACCTGGCCCTTAAGAACTGTTAGATCTGGCAGCATCTTACTGACAGATTCATTCCTAATGAAACACTACAAGTTCTGTGCCTGGTGAAATGATCCATGTTCAATCTATAGCCTACTCTTATTTTAAACAAGTCAAAACAAAAGATATTTAAAAACTGATGCCACATATCAGCATGATGATCAACAGTGAAGGCATTACACCAACTATGGAAGTTTCTTACATGTTGTTAGTAGAAGGAATTGAGGAATTAAAGATGGAAGTAAACCCTGAGAGTCAGAATTTTAGCTGATATAAACTGATGTAGTGCCACTGACTTTAATACAGCTGCATTCACTGATGCTATTTAAAGGCACAGAATCCATTAATTTAACTCAGAAATCTGACCTACATTAAATACTGTTATAGTTGGACTGAAAGGCATCTTTAAGAAAAATATCTGATTCAACCAAAAATCATGATGCTTATTCTCTTTATCTCCTCCCCATTCCCTAGAAACTTAAAAAAACACTGCAAAGCATAAGATAGATTATATGGTGTTCTGCTACTCAAAAGATTCTGGAGAGGGAGTCCAGGATAAACTCTATACTGGGATCCATCACCGCTGATGCTGGAGCACAAGCCCAAAAGAATAAAAAATGAAAGAGAACAAAATGGGCTGTCTTGTAAACAATTCAAAAAAGAATTTAGGATTTCCCCCATTAGAGAAGCGGGGACATGTCAAGACTGTGGGGAAATGTCAGAACCTACAAGTGTCAAAAAATGTCTCAGGCACCCTGTCATTTTGCTGCATCATGCATAGGAAGCAAGGGACAAATGTGAAGGAATGCACCAAGAGCTGACAATAATAAATAAACTGACTTGGGCTGGAAATAGAGATGTGGAGAAGGACCAAACAAAACATTCAGGGCACAATTCTCAGCTGCTATAAACTGGCAGAGCTATCTTGACATCAGTAAAATTTTTGGATGTTTACCCCAGCAAAGACATTGGCTCCAAGTATCAGTTAATATTTTGAGGGAAAGATCAGAGCAGCAAAAATCACAGGCAGTTAAAATGATGTAAAGGAGTTAAGGAAAATAAATAGACTGGGGTGGGAAAGAAGGAAAGAAGAATGGAAGAGTAAATCAAATAGTGATTCTAAAATGGCTGCACCATTCACATGTCTGCTTTTCACAATTGGCCCTCATCAAAAGAAATAAAGGAAAGTGGTACGGACAGTTAGGAAGTAATGAAGGTTCTTGCCACTGCAGCTGAAGGGAGGATTACTGCGTGTATGGTATGGATTAGAACAACCAGACAATGCGAGTTCCACTATATAAAGTAAATTAATTAATTCACTTCCAGAAACATTGACTACTCACAGAGATTCCTGTGGGGTGCCACAGAGGGGAGGTCTGAGGCTGCTGATGGCAAAGGCGGGGTTTTCTGTTATGAACTATCATCACCATGAGGGGCTAATAGCCTCAGGCCCATGCTGGGAGCTTGGGCATTTGCCATTATAGCTATACCAACACAGCTATGTCAGGAAGCCCTACTTGCATTACCAAGAGAGCATATACTGAGAGGCACAGCATATACCAAGCCAGTTTTTTCTGATAGCAAATCTATAGCATCTCCCCAACCAACGTAAGCCAAGCTGAAAACATAACTCTTCAGTGGGGACAGCTGTGCCTACATCTGGGTTGAAGCGTCATAGTTATGCCAGCTAGGAGAGGAGGGGTTTTTTTCTTTTAAACACAATGCTGACATAGTTATGCCGGCAAAACTTTGTACCATAACATTGCTCTTCACTGACTGCTTTACAATATGAGATCTTGACCTTACACACAGACACACAAGTCTGATGCTTTTGCATTAGTGAATTTGTAATGTAATATCATCAGAGACCTGGGTTTTCTGCTTGCCACAGAAAAACGCAGTAAAACCTGGATTTTCTCATTTTACAGAGAAAAACCCAGATTTTCTCCTTTAACGGATAAAATCATGGAAAACTGCCACGTATGGAAGAGGGGGAGCCGGGCTCTGCACTCCGCTCCATCACAGCAGCTGCCACTTCCCATGGGCAGTGGCCAGGGTTTGGGCACTGCTGTGGGGGGCAGGGGGATGCAGACCTGGGTCTCTTTCCCCATAGCCCTGGCAGCTGGGGGCCCCCTCCAGCAGGGCTAGGGAGGGCGGGGACTGAGGGGCACCAGCAGGGCCAGGAGGCTGTGGGTGGGAAGTGAGGAGCACCAGCAGGGATGGGGGGGCTGTGGGTCAGGAGTGAGAGGCAATGGCATGGGCAGGGTACCAGAATATCAGGGGGGCAACAGCTGCACCACAAAGCAGTGGGGGCAACAGCTGCAGCTGGACCCATGTCCTGGTGAGCAAAGGGGGCAAGGGGAGCTCTGATTTTCCATGATAAAAGACCCCAAATCAAACACCAAAATGCATAGGTATTTAGAATTTATTTTATCACTAGCCAATAATTGCCGTCAAGAACGTTGGGGGGGAGCGGGGGGGAGGGAGCTGGGATGTTGTGCCGCCACCTAACGCCCCATGCCGCCGTTGTTCTGCTTCTTGCAGGAAGCGGGGCGGGGGGGCCGAGGCCAGCACTGATGGCCTCCACTCCCCCACCCTCTGTCTGGTCCTTGGCGCGGCTTCGGAATCATGGCGACGCTCCCCCATGCTTGAAGCACTCTGATTGGCTGTTTCCATCAGCCAATCAGAGCGCGAATAAAGCATCACAAACAGACAGACTTAGGCTTTTATAATATGAGAATAGTGATTGAGGCCCTGGTAGACTTCCAAATTGCTTTAAAATTATAAATATAGGTACTCCTCACTTAACATTGTCCTAGTTAACATTGTTTCATTATTACGTCACTGATCTATTAGAGAATATACTTGTTTAAAGTCGCACAGTGTTTGGTTATAATGCTGTTTGGCCACCGCCTGCTGGTACGTAACTACCAGGACGTAATTGGATTTGCTTAACTTCATTTTGCTTAAAGTCGCATTTTTCAAGAACATAACTATGACATTAAGCAAGGAGTAGCTGTAAAGCAATAAAATATTGTGATCAACTGATATATATATATATTTCTAATACTGTAAAAGTCTAAGTCTGTCTGTCTGTCTGTAATGCTTTATTCACGCTCTGATTGGCTGACAAAAACAGCATTCTGACAGAAGGCCGTCCACTGCCATGATGGTGGTGGCACAGCTGGCCTCACCCTCCCCACCCTGCTCCCTGCAGGTAACACCTTGGGGAATGGGCCCGAGTGGGGGAAAAGCTGGCCTGCTGTGGTGGGGGAAAGGGGAAATGGGGGGGACGGGACAGGACAGCGGGTCTGGCCTGACGTGGCCGTGGCAGCGGCTG
>NW_005842561.1:619133-621757 GCF_000455745.1 Alligator sinensis | reverse complement strand
TCCTTCCACTCTCGGGCCCAGGCCCACTCCTCTCCCACCCCATGCCCTGTTGTGGCCCAGAGCCCACTCCTCCCCGGGCCCGACGCAGGGGGTGGGGGACGAGTAGGCACACCATGGCATCAGCAATGACAGTGGGGCCAGGAGCAACCCCGGATTGGAGGCGGCCTGGGACTCCATCCCTGCTGGCTCCCCCCACCATCATTCTTGACAGAAAATTGGCTAATATAGATATATATCTATATCTAGATAGATACAGATATAAATATATCTACATCTATCTATAAATGTGGATTTGGGGGGTTTTAATCAGAGAATTTGCAATTTTAAACAGAAAATCAGGATCCTTGTTTACTATTATTTACATTGAAAATGAGCAGAGAGGCTATGGTCAGACATATGACCCCACTCTGCTAGGTGCTGCATGGACATATTGAAAGACAAGGTCCCTACTGCAAAGGAATTATGACTCAAAATCTGATGTTACTTTTGCTCCCAATTGTATTTGTGTAGCAAATTTAAAAACAAACCTAAACAAAATTCTACCTTCTAATACAATCCTGATTCAAAAATTAGTTTTAGCATATAATGGATGGTTCTAGTGTAGGATTTGGGAACTATTAGCGGCCAACTGTTGTTATATATAAAAGGGAATTCTTTTGAGCAATATGTTTCATTTTAGGGAGTATAACTGCTAATGGATACACACTGCCTTTACCTGCATAAGAGGCTACTGTGCTTGGTCAAATTAAATAGCTAGGCATGTTTTTTGCCTTCTCTGTCCCTTCCTTCTATGTGGAATTTACATATTTATTATAATTGGGGAAAAAAATCAGTAAATTATAAAGATACAACTGAACAATGTCCCTTTATTTGGTCTACTGGAAGCTCTGTGTGGCAGGGACTGTCTCTGTAGATGGGAATATAATCCAAACAGAAAGCCCAACCTACAGAGGAAAATAGCAGTCTAAAGCATCTGAAGTGGAACCACTGTGAGGCAAGTTTTCTCATCTTTGAGCTGTCTTTAATGGATCGATGTTAGGGCCATCATGTGAGATTCCGTGGCGGATAGAACCGATATATCGGGTGCCGAGGAACGTGATGTCATCTACAGGATGTAGACATGACTTTTCCTTGTTGATCGTCCATCCCTCACTTTGAAGGTGAGCGACTAGTTGGTTGACTATACTAGTAACTACGGAACTATCACGACCCATGATAGCAATATCATCGACATAACTCCAGATTCTTAATTCCTCCTCTGGGGGAAGAAAATGTGAGGCTTGAAAATTCTTTAGGGTATTGTTCATGGCACCAGTAGCCAGTGACGGAGCGTTACGATATCCCTGCGGGCAAACCGTCCATCTGTACATAGTGCCATCAATGCACATATTTAGTATTCCTTCAGGGTCAGTTATTGGGATGGAAAAGAACATGTTTTTCAAATCCAGTGTGACCCCGACCCACTTAAGTCGCTGGAATTGAGCCATCTCAAACATGCATTGTGGCAGAGTAGAAGGGTTAGGTTGTTGAAGTACTTGACATCTTTTGTTGACCTCCCTATAATCGACGACTAGCCGGGCTTCGTTGGACTTTCCAGGTTTCGCAACTCCCCATCCTGGTGACAGGTAGGTGCTAGCAGTTACGGTTTTAATACAACCTTGTTGCTCGAGTCGCTGCAGGAGGTCAGTAAGGGACTTTTTTAGGGGACTCTTGGTTGGGATTGGTCAATACCACCAGGTGGAGGTGTTAAGAATTTGACCTTTGTGGTGACTGCAATAGCGTTAAGCCCTTGTACCTTGATCATTTTGGTGGTCTTCTGGTGAGGTATCGTTGAGGTAATTACGTTAACCTGAGCTCCAGTATCGAGGAGGAAGAGTACTTGTTGTTGGTCATCTGGATCAGTAGGGTTGTAAACAGTGAGTTCGGCATAAGGACGAGGGTCAGTGGGTCAGGTTCAAGTTGGAGAAGGCCGCCGGCGGAGCCGCCGGCCATTACTCGTTTTTTGGCGAGTCCTCAAATTTAAATCCCAATGCTTTGGCTAGACGACGTTGACTTCTGTCTCCCAAAATACGCAACTGTGGCTTTGTAAGTCCGGAGTGGGCGAGGAGGAATCCGAACATATTTCTTTCCTTTAAGGTTCTTTGAGGTGACCACCATGGCTCTCGCCGGGGGTTAAATTCTTGACGTCTTGGTCTCGGTGCTTCGACTGGGTATGCCGAAGATCGGTCTCTTATATCATCAGAAGTTCCTTCACTTTGTTTCATGAGTGCCTGCAGTCATAGGAGATGGCCCAAGAGATTTCCCACTGGCTGACCCGCCATCAGGTTTAAAAAGAGTCGGAGCGTAACAGCATTTGTTCCTCCATATACCTCTACACAGGCGTCTATAGCTTCCAGGGGCGTTGGAATTGCTCCGGGGTCCGATAGGTGGTGATGAGCCCATCTCTCCTTGCGCTGGGCTGCTGTTAGCCCCATTGGATTCGCTCTTGGGCTCCATGAAAGATATGATACTCCAATTATGGCCAAAAGGAGTTGCTCCGCAGTGGCCTTCTGCAGGCGACCCTCATGCCAGGCGTGGAATTTGTGGGTTACCTGTCCCACTACAAGTGCCGGGAGAGGGATGGG
>NW_005842561.1:618708-619086 GCF_000455745.1 Alligator sinensis | reverse complement strand
GCGTGGTACCTTCTTCATCTGCAACACGCTTCATCACAGCTATTGGGTGAGCTGCGGCAGAGAGAGAGTTAAATTCTTCAGGCGGGAGCGTTGGATACATCCCTCCTCCCACTGCCCCCTCCCCGTGGCAAGGAGGCGGGGCCGTTGGGAATGATGTCACCTCAGGGGGCGGGGTCGCTAGGCGTATCCCCGCCGGCTCTCCCGAAACTCCGCCCTTCTTTTCCGGGTTCTCCGGATGGCTCGCGTTTCTTTCGGTGCCATTTTCTATCAGCGGCATCATGCGGCCGGCGCTACTGATACGCGTCGCTTTGGAGTTCTTTGCTGTCTGATCCAGCGACTCCTTGCCCGCCGTATGCAGTTGAACCTCTAACTTTGAAT
>NW_005842561.1:611850-618420 GCF_000455745.1 Alligator sinensis | reverse complement strand
GGGGTCAGCTTTTCTGCCTTCCGCGCCTTCACCCCGGCTAGGGATATGGTCGATGTTTCCTCCGGGGGCCGATAATAGACCTGATCACTCCCCATTAAACACCCGAACTCCCCAAGGGATAGCTTTGTCCTCCACTCTTTTATGACCGCTTCTTCTTTCTTTACGGAGAAGTACCGTCAATATTTCGTTCATCCCCTTCTACCGCCTGATGGTAAGCGATATGCGCCCATAGATCGTTTGCATTCTCTACGCGGCGAATCCCGGTGCACCAGGGGCAGCACCCGATTAGGTTCGTCTCCAGCACCATGCCCATAGATCCCATCCTTGTTGCCATGTCTCGGACGGCCGGGGCCGACTTGAGGTGATTTAAAAATTACTCGGTCGTTGGGTGGGCTGGTGAATGGAGAGGCAGACAAAGCGTATTGGTTGCAAAAAAGCTTTACTTACGCCGCTAGTAGCCACGACGCAGGTGGTCCGGTCGCTTAAACAACTACATGAGTTGCTCCAGTTGGCAAGGCTCAGGCCAGCGAATCCGTACACGAATCAGGCCGGCAGGGAAAGGGGACGTCGAGGGGTGGGGGTTGGCGCTCGGTGGCGGGGAGAAGGATCGATAGGTGATCAGGCTATCGACCAGCTCAGCCACAAGTCAGGAATCTTCAAAGGCACTCTGAAGCGTGCTCAAAGTTCTCCGACTTGGGCGGAAGTCGCACAGAATTTTATATGGCTAACAAGCCAATCGCTAGCCGCCACATAGGAATAATTTAGAACTGGCCAATAGTGGGACACAAACTTGCATACGAATGGCGGGAACTCTCTTGCACCAGGGTTTTCTGTTGCAACAGAAAACTTTTGCTGTGCACAGAGACTCTCATGTGGCGGGAAAATTCCATCGTGCCGAGGCACTAAAATCATTGGGTTGTGACATGAGCACTCAAAAATAGTAAGATGGCAATAAGCTGCTAAAAGAATGCCTGTTTATATTGGGCACATCTCCATGAGACGCTACGGTGCCATAATGATGAGCTAGTGACACAGTATGTGGTTATGGCAATGTAGGATCGGCAGGTTGTAGCAATGAGCTACGTTGCTGTAGTTCATCACTACAGCAATGTAGAGTCAGAAACGACCTGTGAGCCTCTGAGACCGCGCAGTATCAACAGGTATGCGCAGTCAGGGGCATGTGTAGACGCACCCATTGTGTTGCATTGTCCCAGTAACCTGAAGTGCCAAACATTCATTCCTGTGAGTGCAAATGCTGTGCATGGTGATGGAATTTCCTTTCCCTGAACCAGGTTGTGGATCAGCCATTGAGACAGTAGCTGTAGTCCCCAAGGTGTAAAAGAGGCTGCTTATTGGCTATATCCCCTCAATAGGATCATTTAACTAGTCATGCCCTGCATCCCAACATGTCTATGCCCTATCTACCTTCCCTCCACCACTGCTGAGCAGTGCCCCACACATTTTCACTATAGCCTGCACGCTACATACAAAATGTAATCGCTGGCTCCTTTGAGTTGTGTGTTTTTTGTCACTAATTTGTCTGCCAAACTGCAGTTTTTCACTCAACACCAAGCCCTCACCTACTTTTCTTCTTCCTGCAGCACAAAATAATAAATCATGTGGCAGCACAGTAAGGCAATTATCATTTTCATTGTATGCATTATAGTAGTGTCCCAAGTCCCACATCAGGATCAAAACTTCAAAGTGCTGGGTCCTGTACAAATATTCTATAAAACAGTCCTTGCCCCAGAAGGTTTCTGTCTAAATGGTGACAAGAGGTAATGGGGAGCAAAGAACACATCAGAAAGGATGAACAAGGGCAGATGACAGCAGGAGGCTGCAGACATAGCTCAGAGAAGTTTTCTCTTTACTTCGTTAGACATGAGGTGTTCATTATTCTTTAAATGACAGTGCATTTCCCTATCATAATGCTGCATCAAAGGAAGATAAAGGATCAGCCTCACTACCTCCTCCAGGCACGTCCCAGTGTCTAAAACTCAGAATGCTTCAAGATGTTGCCCTGACCCACTGAAGTCAACAGAAATGTTTCCACTTCTTGAATGGGCCTAGGGTCAGGCTCTGGCTAAGAACAAACAGGTATAAGGGACAGGGATAAGAGTAGGTATCAAGAGTATGCCACAATTTTGGACCAGATAGTAATCAATTGAGGACTTCCCAGTACTGCAAGCCTGGAAATATAGATAAAGCAGAAAGTGCTGGGCTAGACAAAAGCAGCTCTCCTTGCTAGCTTAAGTCTACTGTAAGTGTTAGGGTAAATTATGAAGTGCCTTTTGGGAGAACTGCTCTAAGCAAGTCTCTGGGCTGGTTCCCATATGCGATTTAAAGATCATTCATCTTCATTAAAGAAACAGAGCAATACATATTTAAAATACAGAACATAGCAACTACAAGCAGCAGTGAGCCTATGGGCCTGCTAACTGGGGATTTCAGGAGACTACACACATTTAACTCCTGTGTGCCATGCACCATGCTTTCACGCAAATGTTCCTACATGAAACAGTGCATTGCACACGCTAAACATTGCAGCACTTTGAAACAGTTTGTAAACATTTGTTACTCCGAGTAAATATTTTAGTGTAACTTTTCAGAGGATACTGTAATGTCTGGCCTCATTTGCTTAAGGCCAGGAACCAAGTTAAAGAAACAAGTTATGCTGTTTTCTGACATACAGCCCCAGGATGCTCTAATGAGAAGACTTTTTTTTGCCTGCATGGGACTACAGCCAGCTTGCTTTGGCCAGCTAGGACAGACAAGGATAAACAATGGCTGTGGCCTAAGAGTGCTAGGTCAGGCAAAACCACTGCACCCGCGTGCAGCCACAAAAATCAACATCAAATCCTCACCTAGTGTCAGATGTAGGTGATGCTGGCAGCATCACCTATTACTTGTGTTGCCTGGTACTTCTCATTACGGAACTTTGTTTTCATTTGCTTAGAATTATGCCACACATTCTGGGGGAGAAAAAGTGTCTGCCACACGTTGAATTTATTAATTTTTAAAGAACATTTCAGCCAAAATGATTTGGCCATTTCTAAGAACATGGCTGTGGGCAAGTACAATGTTTTGATCATGTTAACAATTCTTGAGACCTTTTTATAAAATGCTCTAATACCTCTTATGCTTTAGAGAAGGGCTTGAAGGCCTATGTATAATCAGGGATGTGCTTTTTGTTACTCCATGAATATCTGTTCATATTTGGCCAATTTATAAGCTTTTAAAACTGTTTGCACATACTTAATAGAGATTGCTTAGATTTTAGCAATTAAAGTTATGAAGATTGTATCTTCAGTGAGTATCCTTGAACCCCTCCCAGATCCTAGAGTTGATGCTGCTAAGACCTACACAGCTGGAACAGGAAGCTGTCTGATCTAAATGCAGAGGAGACAAAAATGGACTGGTGTGAAGGAAGATACCAGATTGGAACAAGGAAAATGGTAAGACTGGACCTGTAGTGTTGAGAAAAACTATGCCTGGAGGCAGAAGGGGGAAACTGGACCTGGTTGGATAAGCAAGAGTGTAATAATTATAGACTGTCTCATAAAGCTCACACATAAAGGTGCTGAATTCAAGTTGTATGAGCAACCTTAATTCTTCCATTTCTTAACTTGTGAGTGTTTGACTTAACAATTCCAATAATGCTTGTTTAAAGGGGGGGGGGTGCATGCACGCATGCATGTGTGTGTGTGTGCATGCATACACTGTAATATAAAACATTTTAACTAACTTGTATTCGTCAAACAGTTACTATGTATTTATGTAGCAAGTAACAGAATCTGTACTGAAGATCGCTTGGACCTCTGGTAAAACATAAATACTACTAATAAATAAAGCTTTGTAGTGATTACTGTTTTCTGTGGACCAAGAAACTAGGCTGGACACCAGTAGCTGCAAAGCATTTACATTTTTGCCAGGTTTCAAATTCATTAAGTTACTTTTCATTCTGTTGATCATAACTAAGAATTTTCACAGTGAAAAAACATCAACATTTCAGGGCAAGGAATACAAACAAATGATGGTACTGTTCAATTATAAACACAGTTTAAAGAACTGGAAAGTTTATAAAAACACTTATTAACAGTAAAGTCTAAGGCTATGTGTTTACTGTATTCAAGATACATTTCAAAGCAAACTATTGTAAATTAAATTTTCTTGGGGGCTAAGTCTGCTTAGGGAGAGTAGCCTAATGGGACAGTGGCCTGTGAGGCAGGGACACATGTCCCAGCTCTGTCACTACCATGGTAGCTATCTACAGACAGTCAGGATCTACTGGGAGAATTGCCATTCTTCTGGTACAAAAAAGTTTACATATGTTCAAGATTTTTCTCTCAAAGCAAGATGACCACTCCAGGGAAAAAAATAACTCAGCAATAACCAGGGCTAAATTGCTCCCAGAAGAGTTTCTCCCAGGAGACTGAACATCTGCACACTTCCCCAACTTAACTCCTCCCACGGATCAGAAGGAGTGGAGCTGGGGGAAGGGCTCCCTGCTGTCCCAAAACCAGGGTGACCGGAGAAGGTGTGGGGAATGGCTGGGCCCAACTGTTCCATAGGCTGGGAGGTGAGGGAAGGAGCAGCTGCCAGCTGCTCTCCATCTGCTTCCCACCTCTGAGTTTCCAGTATGAGACGCAAGAAGGAGCTTTGCTGCACCACTCCCTCTGCTTAGCTGCTGGGCACAGGGAGCCAAAGGCGGGAAGCACTGCCCCCGCCTACTTCTCCTTCAACTGATCAGTTGCCATTGAAACACTTATGTAGCTGGCAGTTGGGATTGTAAGCCTGGCTCTCAGCCACACCAGCTTCTCTTTGCCTCTTCCCACCACTCAGCTGAGAGGCAGGGGTGGAAGTTTAAAAGCTGGAGGGCCCAGGAGTCCAGCTTGAGGGAAGCCTCCACGCACCCTGCTCTCAGCCACACCAGCTTTTCAGGTGCCACCCCCATTGCTCAGCTGACCCAGCACAGTGTGGGGCAATGCAGGCTGTCAAGCTGCTGCAGCAAGACTTCTAAAGCCTTGTCACAGCAGCTGAGTTCTGCACCCCTCTCTCGGGACTCTTCCAGATCAGCCCAGAAGAGTGCAAGGAATGGGGCTATCCTCCTCTGGGGGAGAACCAGGAGGGTTCCCACCAAGGGAGAATACCTCCACTCCCACCAGTCAGCCAATTGGCAGGACGGCAGCATTCTGTCAGGACAGGAACCCTCCCCAGCTGTCTGTGGCAACTACTGCTTTTCGGCAGCTGTCAAATGCCACTTGACAGCCTGCCCCTTCCCAGGTTGGGGAAGGGAGTCCAGCTCCCAGATACTCTCAGAGGAATGTCTGTACAGTTCAGCTCTAGCTTAGGACAACCACTGCAGTAATAAGCCTTACCCAGTCACTACTGCTCCGCACACAACGACCCCAGCAACTATGCAGAATGAACAATTTATAGTAGTCCTAAAACCACACCCCATCACCACTCCCAGATTCTCTGTGTCTGGAGAGTTTGAAAATGCTGCTGGGGCAGATACTCAGGACCCCATTATACCATCTACTCTGCCTAACTGCCAAGGTTAAGCACACAGAATGAGAGCAAATGGGTGGTACTAATTACCTCACCAGCAGGTGCATCTACACATGCAAAAGCTACTGGACAGGTTTAAGCCAGAGTAATTTACTCTGGAGTAAACCCACTCTGGGCAGGCACCTACACATGTGCACATTTGGAAGCAGATTTGCTCCCACCCTGTTCTGCCCTCCTGCAGGATCCAGGGGGAGCTCTACGCTCCCCCTGGGTGCTAGCCCAGGGGCTGGCAGGGAGCACGGGGCCAGGAGACAGCTGTGTCTTGGCAGGGACTGGGAGATTGCTCCCTAGTGGGAGATTGCTCCCTAGCGGTGGAGCCTGGGCAGGAAAAACAGCAGGGAGCTCCCAGCTCTCTAGGGCAGGGAATAGGCAGGTCCCAGTCCCCTGCTCTGATCCACCAGCGGGGCAGCTAGCAGTGATCCAGGCTGTACATATAGACTTCCCCCACCCACAGCCCAGGGCTGGCCAGGAACTGTCCTGGTCTGAGGCGGGTCCCAGCCAGCTCCAGGCTGGGCAGCGAACTCTGCCTATGCTGGTTGCTCCTGGCCCCAGCTCCACGATCGCAGAGCAGGGGCTGCCCTGCCTCCAGGAGCTACCAGCTGCTGGTGCAGGCTCCATCACCAAAGCCCAAGTGGGGACAATGTCCCCCTGCCCCAGGAGCAGGGAGCTCCTGGCCCCAGCTCCACTCTGCGGGTTAGGAGCAAATTGACCAGGTTTTTTTATGACCAGGTTACGAAACGCCTGGACACAGGAGGAGGGGTGGATGTCGTATACTTAGACTTCAGGAAGGCCTTCGATACGGTATCCCACCCCATACTGGTGAACAAGTTAAGAGGCTGTGACTTGGATGACTACACAGTCCGGTGGGTGGCGAATTGGCTGGAGGGTCGCACCCAGAGAGTCATGGTGGATGGGTCGGTTTCGACCTGGAAGGGTGTGGGAAGTGGGGTCCCACAGGGTTCGGTCCTTGGACCGATACTCTTTAATGTCTTCATCAGT
>NW_005842561.1:602054-611204 GCF_000455745.1 Alligator sinensis | reverse complement strand
CTCTCCCCTACCCTGGGGGTCTTCAAGAGGAGGTTAGATGAGTATCTAGCTGGGGTCATCTAGACCCAGCCCTCTTTCCTGCTTATGCAGGGGGTTGGACTCGATGATCTATTGAGGTCCCTTCCGACCCTAACATCTATGAATCTATGAATCTATGAGCCCAATAGAAACAGCCTAGTTCAGGGCTGCTCCTGCCCTGCTCTGTCCCCCTGTAGCAGCCAGGGGGACCTCCAGGGTCTGGTCAGGGCTGGCAGGAGACAAGGGGGCAGCCCCAGACTGGCAGGGGGCACAAGGAGTCAGCCTTGGGTTGGCAGGAGGCTCCAGGGGGTCAGGCCTGGGCTCTGAAACAGGGCAGGGGGGCAAGCTGGCCTTGACTAGAGCCAACTTTAAGTGGTGCAGAGCTTGGAGCTAGCCCCAGGCTCTGAGGGGCCAGCTGGCCCTGGATCCAGAAGCAGCTCCATGTCACTTGGAGCTGCCCCTAAAGCTGGGGACAGCTCCTGCCCTGCCCCTAAGTGGGGCAGCAGTTGTAGCCCCTGCTGTCTGGGCTGACTGGGAGCAATTTGCTCCCAAGTCAGCATCTACATTTGCATTCATGAGCATTAATGTAAAGCACCATTGGCTAGTACCTGTATCGGTCAGTACTAGCAAATGACACTTTACATTACTCTACTGAGCAGTAATTGCTGCACACGTGTAGACAGTAACACTTTACTGTGCATTAGATTAGTTTAATGTGCAGTAAAGCGCACATGTAGATGCGCCCAGGCCCAATCCTACAGTCCTCGTGGAATTTAATAGGAGGTTTGCCCAGGGAAGGGCCAGGGTGAGCCCAAAATCTGTTCCCTGTGCTATACCTGTCCAATGCAAAAACAAGGATTTTGTTTCCAAGTATAATCCAGCATATTTACACAAATACAGTATTCAAAGAGTTCTTCCATTACTCTGTGGTAAAACCTGAATTCTAAGTACTGTTTATGCAGCTTCTACTTTCTCAGGACATGAAGTATGGCCTAGATTTTTATAAGTGACTAATGATTCTGGGTGTCCACCAGGAGGGACTTCAAAAGAGGGTGCTTTTTTTCTGAAAACAGAAAAAAAATCTGCCTTCTGAAAACTAGGTACCTTTCAGGTGTGAAGTCCTGGTCCTAGTGAAGTCAGTGGAAGTTTGGCCGTTAATGTTTTTGGAGCTGGAATTTCCCCTCATACATCTGTATCACTGATCATTTTTGAGAATCTTGCCATTTTTGAGAATATACCTGTCCCTGAGCTCTCTAGCTGTTAGCCAGTTTATATTAATGGTTGGGGGAAGGTGTGTGGGGGGGGGGGGGGGGGAGAGGGGAGGGGAAGCTCACTGAACTTTAGTTAAAGCCCCTCCGCCACCATTTTTTAGCACAGGGACACTGATGTACATGACGTTGCAGTCTGCTGGAGCGCAGTAATTACAGCACTCCAGCAGACTGGATTAATTGAGTCTGCTTAGAAGTATGGTAATTACAGTGCACTGGAGCAGCTCAATGTATGTCTATAGGTGCCATAGGCTTGTACTTTTGTATACAGAAAAAAATCACTCTATACAAATCCTGGAGAACACAGTGAACATCACCAACACAAAGAAAGAAATGAAAAAAAATACTAGTTCTTTTTAAATATTTGTGACATCAGTTTCCGCAGAAGAAACTCACTACTGAAAACAAGAGTTGGCAGATAAATCAAAGAGGAACTAGATTTAATAAGCTGCATTTCTAAATACGTGCAGCATTTTCAGCTCTCACAAAGAATATCTGCTGTGTTTGAGTTATGGTTCCAAACAATATTTTTGACTTTTTTTAAAGCTACAGTACTTATTCAGGTGAACAGCAGTTTCACTGTTAGCAGCTCTTTCAACTTCAGTTTTGCTGGTTTAAGAAATACAATTTTCTTGTATTCTGTAACCCAAATTCTCACTGCAGTCAGTAGGAGCTCTGCATGCCCAAAGTAGGCAGGACTAAGGACAAAAAAGCTTCCTCTTTTTTTTTTGTCTATTTGTACATTTTTAAAGAAACAGTTCATTTTTCTGCCCTGAAAAAAACTACTTCAAAAGCCATAGGAAGTGTTCTACTACAGGTTAAGGAAGGGGTTTGCAACTTTTTTTAACAAGGGTACCCCTTCTGTCTCAAAGTTTCAGCACATGTACCCCTTTATATTTTTCTCGTTTTTAACATTACCAATTATGTGATATAAAGCAGTCTGCACTAATTAATATATGCAAAGTCGAGCTGGTAAGTCTGTTGTGCATGGGAACGGGTGAGGGGGGAGGGAAGGGGCATGGGGGAGGGTAGATTGAGGCCCCTTCAGTGAGGGAGGGAGGGAGGGAGTGGAGCTAGGGCAGGGGCAGGAGCTACACAGCCAGGGCGGAGTGTGGGATGGAGCCATAAGCAGCTTGTCCGGCGGGGAGAGGTGGCTCCCACCACTGCATGCACCCAGGAGGGCATGGGGGGCATGTGGCCCCGGATCTGCATGGGGCAAGGGTGGCTGCTGCTGTGGGCTGTGGCCAGGGGCAGTGCCAGGCTCTTCCTGGTGGGGAGCAGGGGGGCTAAGGGCTGCAGTCACCCCAAAATTCACCATAGCTGCCTCAACCCCTGCCTCCCCCCCAGCACTGTTGCTGCCCACCCTGAGCACAGTCCAGCCCAACCCCTGCCAGGAAGAACCTGGCACCGCCCCAGCGGCAGTCTGCCCTAGCCCTGTGTGCAGATCTGGGGACATGTGCCCCCACCATGCCCCCCCAGGGTGCATGCAGCAGTGGGAATCCCCCCCTCCCCACAACAAGCCGTGGCTCCATCCTGTGCCCTGCCCCAGCTGTACAACGCCTGCTCCTGCCCCAGCCCCACTCCCTCCCTCACCTCAATCTGCCCGCCACACACCCCTTCCCTCACAATAGACTTACCAGCTGGACCCAGCTGCTCTCCTCATTTCCAAGCTGCGCGCCTGGCCGCCTGCATGCTGTGCTGTGGCTGAGCACATGCACAGGGCATTTATTGGCCACACAATCAGCCACGTCAGCCAAAAAACGCTGATTGCCGATACTGTCACTTTTCCTTATGTCGGTGCCAATCCAATGGGACCAATGTATCGGTGCACCTCTAATAATTTTTTCTCATTCATTCTGTGTACCCCCTATGACCTCTTTAAGTACCCCTAGGGGTATGTGTACCCTCGGTTGACAACCACTGGCTTAAGAGACAACATTCTTAATTTATCAGGGTTAATATAGCTTTCGAACTAAGACCACCTCTCATAGTTTCATAGTTGGTAGGGTCAGAAGGGACCTGAGCATATCATCAAGTCCGACCCCTTGCCATGGCAGGAAAGAGTACTGGGGTCAAACAACCCCTGCGAGGTGTTCATCCAGCCTCCTTTTAAAGACCCCCAGGGTAGGACCCAGCACCACTTCTCTTGGAAATTGGTTCCAGATCCTAGCCACCCTGACAGTGAAGTAGCACCTCCTGATGTCTAGTCTGAATCTACTCTTTGCCAGCTTGTGACCGTTATAACTTGTCACTCCTGGTAGCGCTCGAGGGAACAGGGACTCTCCCAGTGCCTGTGCCCCGACACTGTCGGCCCATGTTCATTTTGGCATCAATAATGACTCCAAGGTACTTTTCTGCCTCTGCACTAACAAGAAGGGAGTTCCCCAGCCTGTAGGTTTGCAGTCTCATAGGAGTGCAAAATGTTCTTTATGAAGTAAAAACTTTTCAAATTGATCTAGAGTATTGATTCAAAAAATTATTAAAAAGTGGTATTTTAAGAAGTCCCAAAACACGATAGATTGAAAGAAGCAAAAATTTACCAAGATAGTTTCTGAAATTCTTAATTAAAATAGTCAATTTTAAAAGATACTTAAAAATAGTTCTGTTTCAGAGAACACGGAACTTAATTTTTTTAAGGCAGTTCATTAAGGAATATACAAGGACTTTAATCTAATTCAGTGTTTAATAGGAAACAAGTTCAACAGATATAGTTTTAATTCTATCAGTCATAACTGGAATGGGAAACAAAATATCTAAAGAGAGCTGTTCTGGCTCACACCTAACCTAGCTCCCTGCTCTGAAAAATTACTTAAAAACTAAGCTATGGTGTAGCCAAAAAAAAAAAAAATTAAAGAAATGGCTGTTTCATGATCTGTGACTTCTTCATATAAAGGATCTTTTCTGCTCTTGCTTCCTGGTTGCACAAGGGGGCTTTTTTAAGTTTGCAATAATCTTATAAAACAGTAATCCCATTACACCAGGAAAGATGTATGGATATTTTCAACTAGAAACTAATACCAGACACTTTCCTCCTTACAGGCCAGTTTGTAGAATAAAGGAATAATAAAAGTATAACCCAAAGTGCCATCATTGCTAACATTTTTAAGACTGATATAATCTATATACACATAAAAAATTATCTCTTCTTATTTATAGAGGCTAGATACAAGGGACAGTACTTGATTTATACTTTGCTTCATGTAACAGATATGTTCAGTACTTATGTAAGTGGTTGATCCAGACAAGATGCTAATATCTTTGTTTTAAATGGTGACCACAGTGGGAGTTTTGATGTTCAGAACTTTTGAAAGAACTAAACAGTGGATTTTTTAATAAAATTTCAGTAAATATGAATCACTCCCTGCTAGTGCCACCCACCTGAAAGGTAAGTTAGCATATCCTTTATCTGTAGTGGATCATTATATGATCCCGAGGGGGAACACACTTTATTGCAGCTCTAGAGATGCAAGATCAAACCTTGCTCCAGACTTGTGGCAAATGCCACCCTAAGCAACCCAGCTATGAATGAATAGCTGATCATTTGGGCAGAGGTATCAAAGGCAACTGGAGGTAATATATTAATCCTTTGCATGCCATTGGCTACAAAAACTTGTCTGCTTTAACCATGCTAGCTCAATGAACTACTAAATTTGGATGAATTGACTATTTTGATCATCTAACCCCAACTGCTGCTCCCACTAAAGTCAGTAGCACAATTCCAAATGACTAACAAAAGAAGAAAGAGGTCCTTAATGTCTTTATCACAGGTGGATCTAGGATTTTGACAAGGTGGGTGCACATGGTGAAGTACATCATCACATATAAAGCAACACATTTTTACTGAGGTAAAAAAGAAACTAGAAGTGTAACTAATATGCTAGGGGCCTAGGGCTATAGTACTCAGTTTAAGATTGATGCAAGAACAAATAACTTTATTGGAATGAGTTAAAAACAGTCTGTAAGGCTGTGAAATAAGAGCTACAGTAGCAGGAGCAGCTAACAGACAGCAGAATTGCACAAGAAAGGCTAACTTTATTAATGAAATATCAAGACCATTAAAAAAAAAAGAGAGAGGGTCATTAACACCTGTGGAATGATGAGTTTAGAAGGAATCAGGTAGATTTTAATGACCCCCAAAGTCAACTGACTCTCTCACTGCTACCTGAATAGAAATGTTGCTGTCACTGCCAGGCAGTTGGTTTTAAACTTTTGTGTGGAGAAGGAATCAAAGTGGAGGGAGTGGCGGGGTGCAACTGTACCAGCGCAACCCCTGAATCTGCCCCTGGTCTTTATACATGAGCAAACTTTTTCCTATAATTTGAATAATAGTCAGTACAACTGTGTAAGTCATTGTGACATTAATATTAGCAATTCTCTAAGCAGCATGGTGACACTCATGGAGATTTCTTTTTCTTTAGAAAGAAACAATTACACAATGAAATAAATTAAACTTCAGCAAATTATGATAATGCAACATTAAATACCTGACTTAGTTATCTTAGCAAAGCCAGAAGAGAAGACAAAAATTGGATTTACTTAAAGCAGAATCTTCTCAAATCATTTCTCAAGCAGTTGGGGCTTGAAATCTGTAAGTTATTTCACATGGGACTAAACCACTTCATTTATTTTCAAACTTGACAAAACGTTTCTTGATTCCGAGTTAGTCCCTTACCCAGGATCTTGAAGCAGCCTTGACAACTTCTCCCTCAGATTATATCAATCATTTTAATTCATAATTAAAGTTATATTAATGGAAGTTTATATCTTTCTCCTGATGATATAGTTTTAAGACATTCTCTAGCTGGTTACATCTTTCTATCAGGCACCTGACTACATGCAGTGAAGATACTGAGGAAAATCTGATTTAGAATGTCTGCCTGAAGCCTGCAGAGCCCTGGACAGTTTAAAGATGCTTCTTTTGGTAGGTAACAACAGTGATACCAAAGTTCCTACCAAATATTCAATGCTAGTTGAAATTTTTCAGTCAAATCACTTTAAATAGAAAGTTGCTTTTCAACTAAGAGATTTTCTTGGGTTTGCTGAAAACAACATTTTTTGTTTTTTAGCATCTGTAACTGTTTGGTTTTCAGATTTGGAGTTAAGGAAAGCCCAAAAGTAATAAAACACTAAAATAAAAAATATTTTTATCAAAATGTTTTTGCAATGAAATAAGTTTTCCAAAAAGCACTAGAATCAAATATACAGCCCTGGGTTGGCTTGATGTATGTCATCAGCTCCCAGCCCCCCACCCACAATTATCCCTTTTATTCCCCCTTGCATTCAGAAGTCTTAGTTTGCACAGCAGCCTTTTCCTCCAATTAAGAGGGACTAGCTTTGACTGACTCTGGAGGCAACCTGTGGTGTTACTAGGTCACAGTTTCTCCAGCAGTCCCCACACCTTCTACTCCAGGGGTATTGCCAATTTAGGGCACATGCATGGGCAGCCTCTGTATGTCACATGGGAGATAGAGGCTGGGGGTTAGGGAGGGGACAGGCAACATAGCAGCAAATAGGGCAGGGAGCAGAAAGCAAAGCAGCAAATCAGGCAGGGAACATAAGCCAGGGGGGCAGAAAGAACAACAGCAGATCAGGTAGGGGCACAGGGCAGGAAACAGAAAGCAAATTGGGCAGAAAAACATGGGAGTGACACTCAGGGAAGGTGTGGGGCTAATCTGTGCCAGGCCTGCCAAAAAGTCCCCACCCCCACGGTTCTACTCCATCTCTCACAAGCCGGTATTCATATGAGACAACATTTTCAACACTGACTAGTGATTTCAGATGCCTAGATTTTGGGGAATCCATCTTGAGCTAATAAAAATCTCAATTTCCAGAAAGTCCTGGGCAAGTCAATAAGCAGCATTGTGAGGAAATTCAAAAGTATTTTGATTTCCCTCATTATTGAAAAGCAGACTGGCCTGGTCTCTGGCACCATATACATACAAGATATTTAGTGTTAGGATCAAAACGTTTCTACTTAAAACTGCTTAAGAGGACAAAGTAAATACCACTGTGAAATAACCTGCACACGAGGTGTCCAATGGCTGCCTTTAAATGCTAAGACATGCAGGAAGACCAAGGCAAGAGCTGCCATGCAATTTAGAAAGAACAGGGTAGGACCTAGAAGGGAAATGACTCAGAAAACACAGGTGTTAAGAATCTGCCTTTATGCATCAATGGCAACATTCAGTCATGTTAACAAATAAACAAGATGTCACTAATACACAGTCCAGGTCAATGTAGGGCCCAATCCTGTGAACTGTTCAACCCCCTCCACTCTTATTTGAGGGTCTGATTCTCACCACAGAAGTGAATGAGTTTTCAGTACACAGAGAAGTGGTTTCTAAAGTGGAAGTGGAAGGTTCTGCCTTTTTTTGCAAAATTAAAACTCAGCTCTAAAATATCAGGAAAAGTTTTATTTCGTTACATTTAAAGAGCTTAATTTTTGTTAGCCTCATTTACAAAGTCATTTCTCTCTCTCTCTCACTCTTTTCTTTACACTAAGTATTATAAAAGGCATTTCTCTCACAGGATTCTCTACAGCTGGCGTGGCCAACCTGTGGCATGGGTGCCACAAGTGGCACAGGCAGTCTGGGCAGTATATGGCATGGTGGGGAGGGGACAGGCAGCACAGTAGTTAGGACAGAGAGCAGAAGCCAGAACATCCAATCAGGCAGGGGAGGATACAAGGCTAATTTGTGGCATGTGCAAAAAGGTTGGCCCCCACTACTCTATATCATCATCAAAACCAAGGGCTCCCTACAAGTGAAATAATGTGAATGCTGCTCTTCCTAATGTTTATGGCATGTAATAACAAGAGTGCCCCCCACAAACAAACAAACTAGAACTCAAGAAAAATCTTTGGTTTTGAAAATGCTCTTCCTAATGGAATTATAACTATGTACATTTGGCAGACTTTCATAAGCTCCTCATTTTGCTTGGTCAACTCTGTTCAGCTAACTGGATAAATTACATTTAATTTATAATGAACAAAACTGTCCATCAAATTGTTGCACAGCAAAGCTATTTTTAAACTGACCTGAAAATCAGGGTTGGTTTTATTTTCTGTCAAAAACCAGAACTTTTTGAGCTGTTAAATACCTTTCAACCTTTTCATCATGTTGGCACCTGACGGCTAAATACCAAACCACATCTGTAACAGAACACACCTTTCACAAACAGATACACACTTGGAAATATCCAAAATATAGGGGTCTTCTTTTTGAGCAGCCTCTTCAGTTTAGGAAAGAGATGCTTGAGGGGGGGACATGATAATGGTTTACAAAATACTAAATGGCAGAGAGAAAGTAAATAGTCCCTTTCACAAGACAAGAACAAGAGGTCACAAAATAAAACTAGTAGGCAGTAAGTTTAAAACTAAGAAAAGGAAATTCTTTTTCACGCAGCCTGTAATTGCAGTGAGGAACTCATTCCCACCAGATATTGTGACAGCTGACAGTTTAGCTAGATCCAAAAAGGGACTGGACATGTTCTTGGAGGAAAGCATCAGCAGATTTTTGAGCATGGGAGTTGGGGAGACAGCTTCCAGCTAGAATTTCCTGGACCTTAAATTCTGGAAGATGCAAGTGAGAGAGGAACAGTGGGAAAAAAACCCAGGTCATACCCGGTTCCCTCCCCCTTTCAGCATCCACTCGCCACCCCTGTGGGGGACAGGGCAAGATGGCCCTAGATGGCAATGCTTATGCTCTTATGACTGTTGACCAACCCCATTGCTAGAGTCCCTTTTCCATCAATTTTGGACCACCTTACCGTATGTGAAAAAAGGAGCTGCTTGGCTTAAGCAGCTTCAGCTCAAGTCTCTGCCGCATTGGAAGCAATGTTGAACTTCGGGGGGGGGGGGGGGGGG
>NW_005842561.1:601493-602023 GCF_000455745.1 Alligator sinensis | reverse complement strand
TATTCAAGGCTTCCCCTTTTGTTTACATTTGTCAGGAAACAAAATGAAGGAACTGGATAAATGCCCCGGTGGCCAGGACGCCTGGTCTGGCCGTTGCCGACACTCCTGCACACGGCGATAGATGGGAATCCTACAGGGGCCAGAAGAAGGGAGTAAGAAAATGGGCCACTGAAGCCTAGGAGCTGCCGCCCTTCTCCTTTGCTTTCCCGTCTCCCCGGGGGCTTCTCCTGCCATGGTAACTCCAGCCCTTTGTTGTTAAACAAGAAGCCGAGGGCCCAGGAGCTGTGTCCGGGCCGCGGGCCGGGAGGGTCATCCCTCCATTGTGGTGTGGACGTGAAGAGAGGAAATCCGCAGCGACGCCAGAAAAACTTCTGCCGTCCGCGGCGCGCCGGAGCTGCACAAAGGGGACGCGGCGGGGGAGGCGCGCAGGGACGTGCCCAAGGGTCCGGGCTTAAAGGAGCCAGGCAGCGGTGGCCTGAAGCTGGAGGGACACGGGCCACCCGCCACCCACGGCCACGGCGCTAGCGGAG
>NW_005842561.1:599757-601084 GCF_000455745.1 Alligator sinensis | reverse complement strand
CCCGACCCGACCCAGCCCCGCGGGGGATGCCCCGGCCCGGCCGCCCAGCAATGCGGTCTGAGCCTGGGGCCCCGCACCGCTCGCGGGCAGCTGGGCTCTTGCTGGCCGGCCGGGATGCTACCCGAGCAGGTGCAGATCCGCCCCGGCTGCGGCTGAGGGCCGGGGCTGCCAACCACGGGGGAAGCTGGAGCCTCTCATCAGTTCAGCCCCCTTTTCTGCCTCCTCCACAACCTGGCCACTTCTCCCGCCCCCTTTGTCTCCCTGGACCTCCTGGTCAGCCCCCTCCTGGCTCTACCAGAAGAGGAAGGAGGCGCTGGCGGGGGACCTGGGCTAGTGTGGGGCTGTCTCCTCGCTCCTCCACCCCTGTTTCCCCGGTGGGCGGCCACAGGCTCCCTCGGCTCGTTCTGGGGGCAGTGGGCTCTGCTCGCTGTGCCCGTCCAGCTTTCTTGTTATTAACCCGTGACCTCACTTCCGTTCCTGTTTTTGTCCCCTGTATTTAGTTGATGCCCCCTCAGTGGCATCCCTTGTTAAGAAGGCCTAAACCCACAATCCATTCAGCACATCAAATGGACCTGTGGGGTTGCCCTCCTGGGCTCTGAACAGTTAAATGCCACATGAAAATAACTCTGGGGTGGAGATCCTTAGTGGATTCCTGTCCCTCCTAAGCCCTGTTGAGAAAAATTACATTGACCTCAGAGAGGTTCATGGGACAGATTCATAACATAAATGAGATATTCGGAAATAATAAAAATGCTGATTGTGACCCCACCAACAGACTGGTGGTGTCTACACCTACACAAGATGTTTACTGTGTAGACATCTTGTCTACACAGTAGACATTAGAGTAGACACTAGAGTAGACATTAGTCTACTCTAATTAGAGTATTAGCTCTGCAGTAAATGCCTTCACATCTACACATGTAGAGCTATTCAGCTGCAGTAAACTAATAAATTCTGCACCAGGATAGTACTTGTATTTGCAAATACTAACCTGCTACAGAGGTTTTTTTATCCACAGCAGCACATGTGTAGACACTGACCCAGCTGGCTGGGGCATGAGGGTGCTTCAGTGCAGGGGCTGCCTGCTGGCTAGCCCCAACTGGAGCACCCTTGTGCCCCAGCCAGCCTCTCCGCAGCACACCGAGCTGGGTGGGAGCAGCCTCAGGCTAGCAGGCTGACCCCCTGCCAGCCAGGGCTGCTCCAACTCGGCTCAGCATGCTGTGGTCCCAGGGACACACATAAACATGGCACCTGGGAGCAATGAAATAGTTTATTGTGTTGTATTAATATGCACGTGTAGATATGCCCAGTGTCCTCTGCCGTTCAG
>NW_005842561.1:596383-599726 GCF_000455745.1 Alligator sinensis | reverse complement strand
TTCAGCAGGCATCCAGCAGAATGGAGTCCTAACCTGTTCCTACGGTAATGGGCCTGGATTTAGATGTTCCTGTAATATGCTTGCTTAGTTAATACAGTAAGTAATAATGATATGAAAACATAGTTTTGAAAGAGCTGGCGTTCTAATGAATGTAATGCTCATGTCATGAGAATTATTTTTGGCAGGTTTACATTGAAAGCAAAAGGGGACAACAAATATCCTTATATTTGGCAAAATGTTATGGAAAGTCTTCGACCTTAAAGGACAAGGCCACAGAAAAGGCCATTAAGGGATCTTGGACTTTTGGGATTCCATTAGTTGGAGCAGTGACTCTCACAGTGGGCAGTCTGCACTTCTTCTTCACAGTAGAATAGATGAAGTAGCCTATTCTACTGTGTATTAAAGCATCAGGGCAAAAACAGTGCTAATACACTAAAGTACAGTAGAATTAGTGTCACTAAAACAGAATTTGCTTTTGCTACTGCACATTAGGGCAGCCTAATGCACCTTTATGTAGTACCTCATATTAGAGGGCACATCTACACATGCATTTTGATGCGCATTAGCCTATTTTAATGTGCATTAAATCATCACTGAAAAAACATGCTATTTAGTTTATGCACATTAAAATAGGCTAATGCGCATTAAGCGTCACTTAAAAACTGCACTCTTTAGTTAATGCACATTAAAAATGCTAATACCCATTGTGTTAGTATAAGCAACCCCCGCTTAACACTCTTAATTGGTTCTGGGAAAACCAAGTGTTAAGCGGAACCATGTTAAGCAAAACTCATTTCCCCATAGGCATTAATGTAAGTAGAAATATTTGGTGACTGCTGCTTCTTACCGTAGCTTCTCACCATCGCCGTGGCCTGTCCCCATCCCTCCGCCTGCCTACTGGCCACTCCATGTGTCAGTCCACAGCCCGTGCTCCTGCTGGCTCTGGCACCACGGGGTCCCGCACTCACTTCTTCTCCCTGCCACCACTTCTCTGACCCCCTGTGCCAGCCCATGGCCCACGCTCCTGCTGGCTCTGGCACTCTGGCAGGGACCCATGCCTGCCTCACCATTTGCTGCTTCTTGCCACTGCCGCTTCTCCCGCACCCCCACCCCCCCACTCCTGCTGCCCGCCCTGGGCCCCTGCTTGAGCCCACCTACTCATTGCCACTCACTGTTTCTTGCCATCGCTGCTGCTTCGCTGAGCGCTATAGCGAAACTGGCTCAGGTAAATTAGGTAAATTAGGAAATTAGGTATTCAATATAGCGAAATAGTGCTAAGTGAAACCGCGTTAAGCAGGGGTTGCCTGTTCCTCACAATGGAGGTACTAGATTTAATGCACATTAACTAAAGCACATTAATCCACATGTCCAGTGGTACTCAACTTAATGCGCAGTAGCAAAAGTGCACTAATGAACATGTAGACGTGCCCACTAGTGTGACACAAATACCTAGCCTAGTAGTTCAGGAGGTGTAGTTTGAAAAGACCTGCTAAAAACAAGTGTTTGGGTTGATCAGAAGGGAAATTTGTTCATCAGTAAGATACATCAGAAATGGAGACAAAATTCTCTGTTGGAAGCAACTGCTGTCAAGTGCTTAAAGAGAGCAATGAAAATATATGACCGTACTATGGCGGATCTTGAAAATGTATAGGATTATCAAAGTTAACAGACTGGGGGGGAAAGCTATCAACTGCAACAGGGTGTGGAACAGAAGTACATTCCAAATTGGTATTAATGACTCTGAACTTTACAGACTTTCTGCACCATCTAGTCCAGAAACAGCCAAGTAGTTTCCAAATAAAAATGGGGAGCCTGAGGAGCTAGACCTGTGATTTTGATTTGATTCATTTTATGAGAAGAAATGTACAGACTGCTGAGGATCAGGGCAGAGGACAGGGACATGCAGGTACCATTTTATCTGATCTAGACCGGTTTTATTGGAGAGACACCTTTCTTCGACGTTTAAATACTTGCCAAAATCTAAATCTTGCCAGATTTTTTTCTACTATTTAGAAGCCAAGGATTCATGTTTAGTGCCCTGTAACAGAGAACCCTAGCCCTGTTACCAGAAGACAGGTCAGCCCCTTTAAGACCAGAACTTTCTGGGCACAGCGTTTGGTAGGGTAGGGGTTAAAAGCTGAGCCTGGCCAGCTAGTCAGGTGACCAGAAGTGGGCAGGCCAGGGCTATAAAAACCCTGGGCTGGGCAGCAGTAGGGGCCAGTAGCCAAAGGGGAAGGAATGTGTTCCAGAGCTCCACAAAGAGGCTTGGTGAGTGGTGCAAAGGCTGGAGGAGGGGAACTATGGAGGACCCTGGAGAAGCAGCAGTAACCCCAGAAGAAGGATTGTAGTTGATGGTGGGGAGCAGAAGCATGAACCCCTGTGTAAATGTAAGCTGGCATGCTGGCTTTAATCACATTTCTCTTGGTGGCAGTTATTGCCCATGGACAGGATTGCTCATATTTTTTTTGTTATTGAATAACACTGGTGGTTTGGGTGAAGCTATTGGGGAAGGAGGAGGCCTCATTGGAGCCCCACTATAGTGTGGGAGCTCCAGCGCCTGTGTAGGTGCAGTGTTCAGGGTGCACAGGCCCGGTGCCAGAGAGGGCAAGTCAAAAACCCCAGGGTGGCCTGGTGCACCTGGGGTGTGCCTGTGTGTCTGTGTGTGGGTTTTTTTTCTTTTTTACTGGGACGGTGGAGGTCCAGGGCCACTGCCTGGCTTTGAACTTGCAACCCCCTGGCTGTGGGGCTAGTGGATGGGCCTCTGGGTCATGGAGGCTGTATTCCAGATTGGAGCAAAATGGAGGGCCATGAGCCCCAAGATGAAAGAGATAGAGCCTTGGAGTCAAACCCTATCTGGTGGGTTTAGACAGGGAGGCCTAGCTAGAGAGAGACTGGGGTCAAGACCAGTGGTGGCAGAGGACCCCAACATACAAAAACAATAGGCAGTCTCCTTCTTACAAAAACATTGGTATAAAATTTCCATCAAGATGTGGCAGGAGAGTAGAGAGCAGGACACAAACCTTTAAAGGGACTCCAAGGGTGCCCCACTTAGGGCACAGATAACAGGGGAAATGGTGCTGGGGAGGGCAACCTGTTACATGCTTCAACAAAGGCAAGGAGTTCCCTAAGTACAAAAGGCTATGGTAACAGCCATATTTGCTCCATGGGATGCCCCATGTCCACTACGGGACAGGAAAGTCCGGGTGAGGGTGATCCCCTGCCCTCCATTGATGCTGACTTCGTGAAGGAACATCTTGAGAAGCTGGATACCTTCAAGTCAGCTGGCCCTGACAATCTTCACCCCAGGGTACTCAAGGAGCTGGCGAGCATCATAGCCCAGCCT
>NW_005842561.1:591414-595768 GCF_000455745.1 Alligator sinensis | reverse complement strand
GCTAGCACTATGCAAGAAAGACTTGGGGGTCATCATTGACCACAAGATGAACATGAGCCTGCAGTGCGATGCTGCGGCTAATAAAGTGACCAAAACGCTGGCTTGCATCCATAGATGCTTCTCAAGCAAATCCCGGGACATCCTTCTCCCCTTGTACTCGGCCTTAGTGAGGCCACAGCTGGAGTACTGTGTCCAGTTTTGGGCTCCACAATTCAAAAAGGATGTGGAGAAGCTTGAGAGAGTCCAGAGAAGAGCCACGCACATGATCAGAGGTCAGGGAAGCAGACCCTACGATGACAGGCTGAGAGTCATGGGGCTCTTTAGCCTGGAAAAGCGCAGGCTCAGGGGTGATCTGATGGCCACCTATAAGTTTATCAGGGGTGACCACCAGTATCTGGGGGAACGTTTGTTCCCCAGAGCGCCCCAAGGGATGACGACTAGGTCAAATGGTCATAAACTACTACAAGACCGTTTCAGGCTGGACATAAGGAAGAATTTCTTTACTGTCCGAGCCCCCAAGGTCTGGAACAGCCTGCCACCGGAGGTGGTTCAAGCACCTTCATTGAACACCTTCAAGAGCAAACTGGATGCTTATCTTGCTGGGATCCTATGAACCCAGCTGACTTCCTGCCCTTTGGGCAGGGGGCTGGACTTGATGATCTTCCGAGGTCCCTTCCAGCCCTAATGTCTATGAAACAGATTTACCTCCCAACTTAGGAAAGCACATAGGCATATGCTTAACTTCAAATGTGCTTAATTCCTGTTAAGGTCAATACAATTTAGAACAATGGGACCTAAGCATATGCGTACAGTTAACTATATGATTAGATGCTATAAGGAGGCTTTCTGGAACTGGAGCCTCCTAGGGGAAAAACAGTTTAAGGCTGGAATTTTCAAAGCAGCCCACGGAAAAAGGACCTGAATGCAAAGGAGTCTAAGGGAGTTGTGTGTCTGATTCTGTCGGGTTCCTTTGAAAATTCCAGCCTACGTGCCTTGGTTAAAATTTACATTCATAACAGTTATCATACAGGTTTTCAGGGTCTGTGGCTTCTCACACTGAGTATAATGCTAGGGCTAGAATGTAGAACAGCCCGCTTGTACAGTTCAACAAGATTACCTCTATGTATGTTAGATTTTTTCTTTTAGAGTCATAGAAATTGGAGACAAAATAGAGCTGTTATATATTTTTTTAACTTACATTTTCTTCTTGATTTAATTCTGTTACTTTTACTCTTGGCAGCACCTTCCAAAATCCCCCTCTCCCCTTGGTGCTTATTCTGCTTAAATGCTTGTAGACTGTTATCATCAGGGATTGGTTCTGTCTGATTTTAAAAATTCAAAACTCTCTGATTTTTAAAACCCCCCAAATCTGCATTTTTTCCATGCTTAAAATAAAACGCCACTATATATAAATTGAATGCAATGTTTTATTGATGTATTTACAGTTTTAAAGCAATTTAGAAGCCTACTAGTGCCTCAATCATTATAATAAAATAAATTCTAAATACTTATATATTTTGGCATATGATTTTGGTTTATTACGGCATATCAGAGCTCCCCCTGTCCTCTTCACTTACTAGAATGCAGGTCCAGCTGCAGTTGTCCACCCTCTGCTGATTTGTGACATGGACCAACCCTGACATACCGGTTTCTGCCCCTGCCCATGCCATTGCTCCTCACTCCCAAACCACAGCCTGCCCATTCCTGCCCATGCCCCTTACTCCTGACCCGTAGCTCCTGCCTGCCCCCCCCACCCCCCAGCAGCAGCTACCCCCCTGCATCAGGTAGGTGTGTGGGGGGCGGGGGGGGCAACAAGGTATGTGGGGCAGAGAATGGGTTTGTGAGGAATCAGGCATGTGCCCCCGCCCTGAGATTTCTGTGCTGAGAGCAGGACAAGGGGCATGGAGCTGCAGCCCAGCTGGCAGGACCCAGTGTAGGATGGTGGAGCCAGTTGGGGAGACTCGGTGCTGCTGCCAGTGCCAGGAACCTTGCACCAGCTGTGTCAAAGTGAGGAACCCCCTGCCTGCTGCCACAGTAGGGCAGAGCTATACACCATCACCCCCACTGCTGCCAGAAAGGCAGGGGCACCTCATCATGGTGGCCATGGCAGTATGGCTGGCATGGAGCTCCCGGTGGCAGCGGCAGCAGCAGCACTAAGTCTCCCCACTCTGCTCCTCCCTCCCACTGGGTCCTGGAGGTGGCCGCAGCCCGTTGTTGGTCCAGGCTGCAGCCCTGTGCCCTGCTGTTGGCACAGAAATTGGTGGGGAGGGGGGTATGACCACCCCCATACCCCTCCCAACACTTTGCCAATGGCCACATGCCCGGAACATGCCTGGATGGTTCCCAAGCCCTGGCCCTCCAACCTCTCCCTCATATCCCATAGACTTGCCTATCTGCAGCTGCTGGGGCTGCTCCCAGCACCCTGCCTGGCTGTACTGCAGGTCATATGTGTGTGTGTGTATGCGCACATGCATGTGGCACCCCTGCCTCTGCTCACCCTCCGCCAGCTCCCCCCAGCCCCAAGCAGCTCTTTGCAGGCTTGAACTCTGACAGCCTGCAATTTGAAACCCACAGTTTCCCACTTCAAATAGGAAAGCCAGGTTTTGCTCTTTTAAAGGAGAAAATCCACATTGTTGTCCTTTTTAAAGAAGAAAATCTATGGCTTCCATAGGAAATGGAAAACCTGGGTCCCTAGTTATGATCCCCACTTAGTAATCAATTAGCAGCTCATTTAGTCTTTCCTCATGAGTCAGTCTGTCCAGTCTCCCTATATTGCTGTCTTTCTTTAAATTCTCTCTCAATTGCTCATTTATTTTACGTGATATGGTGGCCAGTAATCCTGCCATTGTTAGTGTTTCCTGTTGTGGCTTTGGAAGTTATTTTTGTTCAGTTACTGCAGTAACTGAACAAAATCAGTTACTGAAAAAATCAAAAAATCAAAAACTGAATTTGAATCATGAGCTAATCTTTCTTAGTAAGTTCATTTGGCTAAGATCAAGTGTTGAAGCCCATGAGCAGAAGCTGATGACGTACAAGCCATTGGCAGATGCCCTGAGCAGCAGGAGATACGAAGTGATGGTGCAGCTAATGATTGTTGGGGCACTTGAAGCATGGGACCCCAGCAACAAAAGCATCCCATGTGCTTGCTGAGTATTCCAATGCTATACCAGATGGATGAGATGCTTCATGATGCCCAACACCATCAAATGGTCCAGGAACATCTATGTGGAGCACATCGCAGGTGAGTACTAGTATGTGAACACCAGCAGACCAGTGGCCAGAAGCGACTCGGATGGCCTGACTGCCCACTGCAGTGGATCACTTGACTTCATACCTGGACTCTCCCTTGCCCGTGCAATTGTGTTCCATATGCTGTCACTTGTACCTGGGTGTATCCCTTAAAACCTGCAACAATGCTGTTTCCTTGCATGTGGCTTTTGTATCTTCTTCCCTCAGTAAGCATCACACTTTCAGCTCTCCTATTCCCCACCCTAACCCACACCCAGGCTAAGTAGGCTACATTCTATGTAACTTAGTTGGGTCCTCCCTCCACCCACCATGTGCTATGTAGCCAGCCTTGCACAGGTTTTCCATATTCTTCCCCCCCCACCCCCCCTTCAACTTTGTAACTTCCTTTTAACATACACTAATAAACTAAATCTGTTCTTATTGGTTTAATATCTGATGTAGGAACAAAAAAAGAGACTCTGTAAGTATACCCCATGTGTCTTAGAGACATGGTTTTAGTGCCAGCTGGTGTGTGAATTCCTAAGGGAAATGGAAACTGTACAACATGAAAAAGAAAGAAGCCAAACTCAACAGTGACATATATTTTCGAAGCCTTTGCAAGAAACACAACTTCGTTCCCTGAGGACTAAACATCTACATTCCTCTGACTACTACACACAACTCCAAATATGCTTCACAGCTATGCAGAAGAACTTCAGAGAAAATTAGAAATCATCTACTTCACCTAATTTGCTCCAAAAGAGACCAGCTCAGGAAGGAAATTACCTCATCAACAACTTAAAAGACAAAAATCCAATCATCTTCCCTAACAATATGCAATGATACAAAGAGACTACGAAAAACTTTCTACAACATTCATCCTACATAAAAAGAAGAAGTGGAACAAATTACTCCAAGAACAAGCTCCCCAGCCACAAAACAACCATCAGAGGAACAACACCAACACCGTACAACCTTCCAACCTCAGACTCGATGAAACTGCAAGCAGCAACCAACCCACAAATATTATCAATCTCTCCACACACATGCTTACCAAAACTGAAAAATCTGTCCTTTCTAAAGGCCTAAATTTCTGTCCAGAAAAATACCCTAATAAAATACTTCA
>NW_005842561.1:582934-591126 GCF_000455745.1 Alligator sinensis | reverse complement strand
AAAAGAAAAAAACCCAGAAAAAACAGAAGAAGCCATAGTCATCCTAAACCATGAAGGCTACATAAAGGAAGCCAACAGACAGCTCTCTGACACCACCTACTACAAAGAACTACAAGAAGATCAGATGGCTTCAGGCCACATAGTTTGAGACAACTCAGCTACAAACTCATGAAAAAAAAAATACAGCATGTGGGGTAGAATGTCAAAACATTCACTGCTCTCCAAAAATAATGATTGCCAATGAGTCATCAAAAAAGACAATGTTCAGTCTTCAGGTTTCCCATATACTTGAGTGTGATTCATATCCTGTCACTTTGGGACAGGCTGTTCTGTCAGACATTGTAGGGCTGAACGATGGAGCAGATGGTAGAAATTTTCATCTGAGGATGCAAAGTGAGACCAGTTACATTATGTATTGAGGTTACTGGGCTGCAACCTCAGTGCATGGTGTACCCTTTACAAGCTTAATGAGAATTGATATTTATTTGTAACAAAGTTATCACTGACTTTCTCTTATTAAATAGCTATGAGTGCTGCTATTGGCTAGCAAACTGAGCACACATTTGAGAAATGAAAGATACTTAAGGTATTATTGATACTACCCTTGACTTATTAAAGCAACCTTGGGTAAGTCACTTAGCATGTCTTAAAAAAAATAATGCTTATACATCTTCATAAAGTGCTTGCAATGACTCTGATAAATAATCCAGATGCCAGCAGTGCCCCCTTGTCAACACAAACCACATCATCACTTGACCAAATAACACAGATTATAACATCCAAGGTTCCTGCACCTCTCCAAATGTTATATGAACTGTCACCTACTAACGGGGCTCTCTGCAGTGTACATTCAACAAAGTGATCCATACATGTAAGCATGAATGAACACCAATCTGACATCAATACCAGAAAGACAGACAGCTCATGGCAGAACACTTTCAGCTATCTGGACATTCCATCGCTGACCACAAAGTAGCTGTTCTTAGACAACAAAACTTTAAAAACAAACTTGAATGGAGAATTGCAGAACAAGAAATAATCTACAGACTGAGTTAAGTATGGTCTAAACCAAGACTATGGATTCTTACCCCATTATCTAGATTATGTTTTATATGTCCCTCATTGGTGAACGGCTTTGTTTTCCTCTCTCCTACCCACCTTGCCTCTCTCATCACTGCTCCCTTCTCTCTCAGCACCTCTCCCCCTCCTTCCCTACTTTTGCAGGGATTTCTTTGGTTGATATCATTTATTGGACTGACTACATAGTTGGGATAGACTTAGACAAGTTTTCAATTGCAAGACATTCTTCTTCAGGTCTCCTACTTACCTTAACCTGAAGAAAAATACCTTGCATTCTGAAGTCATCCAATAGTTACCCAGCTATGCAGTCAGTCTAACAGAAGCAACCATCCAAACAAATAACTAGCCTGTCACATAATTCCTGGACCATCACAGCTGCAACATCACTCTTTATCCTTTGTATTTTAATCACTGTTTTCTGTTTAGGAGCTCTGCTTTCTGCAGTCCCTGATGAAGTAAATCCCATTCTTATGAAAGCTTATGCTATAAATTTCTAATTTAGTTAGTCTATAAAGGTGCAAATCTACCCTGACTTCTGCATGACTTCAGACTAAGACAGCTACCTGTCTTCTCTGATAAGTAATGCCATCAGGTAAGTGTGCACTTAAGGAAGCTACTCAAAAAGCTTTTTGAATCTTTTCACCTTGGTCCAAATCCTTTAAATGAAGTAAGGTCATCTCTGAAAGCAGTACAGTTATTACCTAGCTATTTTTGCACAGTCCTTAATAAAACATTTCAATACAAGGCTAACAGCTTGACCCTTTACTTTTCATTCCATCCAGGAAGAGCACACACCAACTGCTGAAACTTCCTTAGCCTGACGAAGGGTTTTTGAACCCGAAAGCTTACTTAATAATTATTTTCCAACTATTTGGGTTGGTCTAATAAAAGATATCAGATTCACCCAAGGAACCTTGTCTGCCAAAGGGAACATTTAGTTCTTTGAGAGACAGGATGTTTCTCCACTATTTATGGACTCCTTTCAAGATATAGGTAATACCATGATTCTGAGGAAGAGGTAAATAAAAAAGTTAGTCAAATTTCATGGGACTATTACCATACATTCAGTTGAATTCTTGTGAGACACTAATATTTTGAAATTCTTTTAAATTGTATATACAGACATATATTTGTATGTGTTTTGTATATATATAGAGAAGTATGCAATTGGTAACAAGATCACATCAACAGAAAGGTAGCACTTAGACAAGTGTCACTGCCTGCTTCTATAAGTTTGAAGTGGAAGGTCAGCGACAGGACAGCTTTGTCAATCATTTCATCTATACAAGGAAAATAAGCCACTGTTGAAAATGTTTTCCATGAGCAATCTCTACTACTAAGATGCATCAACTCTTAGCTGCTTTAAAACCTCACCTCCTAAGGCCTACCTGGCCCCATACCTTTTCTGTTGGCCAGATCTGCATGCTTTATTTCTTTTTTTCAGATTAAATATTTTGGAATATGATTTTAAATAAACAAGATATGCTACTGAGAATTTCCTGATAACAAAAGTGATCTTTACAAATATTGGTATTAATTTTTGAGGGGGAAATCTGGAAAGGAGAAGCAAAGCTCTTGGATAAAGATGGAGTGTGAACAACTACTACTATTTCTGAAGCATGGAACATTTTAGACACTGAAAAACTGCTTTAAATCAGAAGTTAAAAGTCTAAGGATGTTTAACTTTCTGGTTTCTTCTGTTCCCAAAGATAATGAGCCAAATTCATCCCTGGTCTCACTCTAGTTAAAGCCTTCAATTTCAAGAAATTAGGCCAAAAGACTCATCTGTAGAGTGGCTGTTCACACTGCTCTCCATGTACCTTGTATTGTTAAATAAATGAAGAATTTTGCACAGGCCAGAAAGAAAAAAAGGATTGACTCTTATTTTCTGAACTCTGACTGAACTGGGCTTCTGGGTTGGAATGATACTTTACCGCTTGCCAGGCTATTACTCATTTGGCTACTCAGTTTTCTGACTTGAACCTCCTACCTAATTGAAGAGCTGAACAGATAGTTAATTGTTAGTGCTGCTATGTAGTGCAGTGTTACTGGCTAAAGATAAGACTAGAGGATCTTGTAGTCTGATACTAAGTGTGATACAATGAGCAGTAACATGCAAGAGTGGGGAAGAAAAGGGTTCCAGAAGTAAAAGCACGTGGCTACTTGGAATAAGCAGAAGGACTTAGGATGGTACAACAGCATTATAATTATATTTATGGCTTCTGATGCACTTCTATGGGCATCATGGAAGAAATGTGGGCTAATGACAATGTTAGTGAAGAGAAGCTGAACACAGGCTACAATTAGGAGGGGATTCCATGCTTCAGTGGAAATACTGACAGAAGTAAGAATTACTCATATGAGCAAGGATTTACAGGATGGAGTCCTTCTTTGCTTACCTGTTTAGATTTAACAATAAAAATGCCCATACAAAATGCCTAGTGCCCTAGCAGCTAATTAAACTTAAACCAACAACAAATGAGGGCCATCCAGTCTTAAAGACTCAAATACTGATAAATCATTATGTCGGCCAGCTTTCAGAACTAAGTTGTTACACAGAGATAATGAATGATCTCACCATGTCAGCAGCTTGATATCATGATAAATCTTCATTAGTGTCTGTTGTGGCTGTGGGATTAACTGAACCTCTGTCGTCTTCTCAGGTTCCTGAGCACATCAACTCGGGTGTCGGGCCTTGTACTGTATCCTCCCTGGAGTGGATTCTACAATTGTACCGTGTTAGACTAAGCTGGGGCAGATCCAGGGGGAACGCAGGGCTGTGTTGGTGCATTTGCAGCCCCCTTTGTTTCCTGCTCCACCCAAAGATTAAAACCAATTGCCTGGCAGTGGCAGCAAAATTTCTGTTCAGGCAGCAGCGAGAATGCCAGCTGAATTCATGGCTCATTACGACTCTATCGAATTCCTTTTGAACTCTTCATTCCATAGGTGTTAATGACCCCATCTCCTCTTTAATGGTCTTGATGTTCCACTAATCAAGCTAGCCTTTTTTTCTACAGTTTGGCTGTTTGTTAGCTGCTCCTGGTAGTTCCTATTTAACAGTGCTGCAGACTGCTTTTAATATATTCCAATCGTTATATTTGTTTTTGCTTCAATCTTAAACTGAATAATATAGCCCTAGGCTCCTTAGAATATTAATACATTTTCTAATTTCTTTTTTTTTTCCTGGAGAAAAATACTGGTATGCTGTGTTATACAGGATGATGCCTCATACTGTCTGCATCCCCCTTTTCAAAATCCTAGATCTACCCATGAGACTAGGACTATGCCTATGAGAGCATATGTATCTAGTATGATTACACAGCGATTCCAAATGAATCTGTGTTCCTTTCATTTGACCCAGAACCTGTATTCCTTTCTTTTGACCTGCAGTGAATAGTTAGCAGAAGGCCTTCTTAAAACTAGAATATTTTAAAAGTAGGAACAAAGCTGTTAGAGTGAACAACAGTCTACATGTGTGTCTATCTTGCCTAACGTTTTACCAACAGGTGATGGCAACCTATGCAGTTATACTCAAAGTGGTTCAGTTTCTCAGTCTGATCCCTTTGAATAATTTTTTTCTTCCTTGAAAGTCCGTTCTCAAACTGAGTTTGATCTCTGACATGCACAGACCTTTCCCTGTAGTAATGCTGTCTCTTAACAGCTCTCGAGTGTTTGCTTAAGTGGCTTATTGCAAACCATTGTTGTTCCTTTACACTTAGTTTTCCTTTCAGCACACCACCTTACACTATACCACTTTATTCACACAGTAAACTTCTCAGTAACCAGGTCAACATACGGTATTCATGGATTCTTTCAGAGCAGCTCCATCACAACTTCTACTTATAACAATAGTGAATTCTGTTGGTATGTCTTAAAGCAAAATAAAATCACAGTGCGGTTTATGGTTCAGAGATCAACTAGTGTTTTCAAAAGAGCCAAAGCTAGTTAGGTACTCACCACCTTTTTAATGCCATTAAATCTCAGCTTTGTATTACCTCGTTTCTTTTCAACATTCTTTAAAACACCGTCTTCAGGGCATTTGCTGCCAGTAGATCTATGTCAATAAATTGTAAATTAAAATAGATAAACAACATGTTCCTAAAAATTCCTATTGCACCTCCAACAATGATAAAGTAAATGTTTGAAAGAAAGCTCTCTAACTTTTCATGGCATTTTAAAACAGTTGCATTTTTACATAAACAAGAAGGGATGCTTGTTAATCATCCAGAGTTTTTAATTTCATATTTTGCATGGGAACCTGGGTAGTCAGCCATATGGTATGATCACTTTCTGGGGAACTAACACTGAAAAGAGCAAATATGGAGTAAAGGCTGGATCCAAATAAGGTCATGATGACCTTAAAGGACTGGAGAAAATTTTAAGTGCCCATGTTCAAAAAACTCCTGCACTGTAGCAGGAAGTACCTAAAATCACTGCATAACCTCCATATTTGACTTTCAGACTTCATAAGTATTTGCAGTTCTGATGCTAGTCATACCCTGAACTGCCTCAGTCTGAGCAGCTTTGTGCCTATGTCTTACCTAAGCCCCATTGTAATACAGGAATTAGCCAGAGGGACACTTGAGTTGCCTGATTGGGTTCAGTCTGGTAAACATGCTTGGCAGGGATGTAACAAGCAGATTTGGTCCCTGGGGCAAAACTTGCAGAAGTGCAGAGGGGTGGGAGGTAGGTATACATACATAGGTGCTGATCACTGGGGAGCATGGTTCTGAGGGGGAGAGGCAGCAGTCTTACCCATGCTGGGAACTTCTGAACAGTGCCTGGCTGAGCAGCTGCTGCATACTGTGCCCACCCTGGCTACTACTCTTCAAGCACAGCAGCAGACGGGGACTGTTTTGAAGTTCTTGGCATGGGAATGCTGCCAGAATACAGACTGTGGGGATGGGGGGCGATTCCTGTGTCCCTCCTAACCTGGAATTTAGGGTGGGCGCCTCTCTTTCCCACCCCTAGTTATGCTACTGATGCTTGGAGCATACCTAATATGCAGATTGCAACTGCTTTTTGCAAGGTACTCAATCACTTACATCCTGCTTTTCAAGTGTCTTCCCTAACGCACCTCTTTTGGTGGAAGCCTTGGACTTGTGAGAGCTGTGGTCTTACCCTTTGTTCATGCTTCTCTAACCACCTATGAGAAATACAGCTGAGCACACTAGGACAATTTCTCTTTTGCAATGGACATTGTTACTTGGGTCATCAGCAGCAGCAATCCCTTGCAGTTGAGGATGATTGTCTTCCATGACTGTTTTATGTGTTAGTCCGAAGATGGCTGACAAGGCTAATCCGGGATCAACAGGTTTCACTGCAACTCAAGTACATATTTCTGTGAAGGGTGGATGGCTCTGGATTCCTGATTCAGTCTGTGACACGCTGTTTCTGTCACTCCCACTTTTCCATCTCTTGCTGTCATCATGAAGTTTCAAAGTACTGAGACCCACGTATCGACATACCTGGGTATCAACTTACACTATACACAGCTGGCAGGGCGTTTCGTTTTTGTTGTCTTTAAAACAGGTTGATTTTGACCATTGGGCTTTACTTTTACTGAAAGCCTTTGGTGCTGTTTTGTGCCACTTTGCAGGAGAAAATAAACCAACTACATGAGGCAGTACATGAATCCCCACATAGTCCATAAAGCAGATGTCCCTAGAGGAACAGGGGCACAGCTGAGAAACATCTGCACCCCTGTTTGAACAGAACCTTGGAACTGGGAGCAGGCAAACAGCCTTCCAACTAAACCAGTTTCCTGTTGGCCCCATGAAACAGGAGCTGCAGAGGTGGCATAAACCCATCTGTGTCCCTCTTCCCCTCCCCCCACCCAGGGACACAGCTCAGCCCTTGCCCTTGCCCTTGCCCTTGGCTCTGTGCTGGGCACAGCGCAGCTAGGCTTCCAGATCTGGGACTCAGAGTCTCTGTTTTCATTTTGGAAAGTGCTCTTTTTACTCTGGTTCTTGGCCACTGGCCATTCCAGTCCCACCCAAGTGAAAGATAAACCCACCATTGTAGTCTGGGAGAACCATGCTTTCCTTCTTTGAGCTGGTCTGTGTTTCTGGTTGTAGGCAGATTTGTGGAGCTGCTTGAAGAACCTAAACTGCATTACTAGAGATTTATATACATATGAACAACTGTGCTGAGTCACACCAAACAGCATGGATTTAATGGTGTTATTTGTTAATTCAAAAAAAGGCTGAATCATTTCTTGGGTTAGGTGCAACTATATTTTTTTGTTGGTTAAGAAGTTAATTCTAGTTCTCAGCAGCCAGAGATTGCAGCTAACTCATACATATTTAATACTGACCAGCATGTGACTTTTGGTAAGTGATGCAATTGTTTTGTCTAGACAAAGGCAAAGGGGAAGAAATGTTTAAGAATTTGGATTTAGGCTATCTGTAGGCTGTACTGGACATGGTCATGTGCATCAAAGAACAGCCCTTTTGTTCAACAGGGGCAAGGATTATTCATGAATATACATATACAAAAGGCATTCTCATTTAAAACTTAGTTCTAGCAAGTTATTTGAATAGCTGGTCATGTATACTGGATGTAGCATTTTACCTGCTTTGTTGCATCTTCAGATGGTTTTATATGACAAAACCCTCTGGAAATCTAAAAGTCCCCACAAGTTCAGCAAGTCTTTTTAAGTTAGAAAAATATCATGGCACCTGAATCACACACCTGTATGAAATATGATGAATTCCAATTGGAGGCTCTGTTTCCTGGATGTTATTGTATTAAAAAAACCCCCAGAAACAGCAAAACAAAAAATTTGTATGTGATATAAAAACAGATTTTGTTGCACTTTGTGAAGCAAAGAATGAAGAAAGTTGATGCATGAAAAGATCTTTATTAAGCTAATAGGAATCGGATACCTCAAAGAGCAGGTCCTGATTCAAAACAACACAAACTTACCCTGGCATAAGAAGTATCGTATCCAATGACATTATTTAACCTGGAAACCAAAGCTAGCATTCTTTTAACTTGGCACGGTGTTGCTGGAGTTTCTAAGAGGTCTACATCCACTTTTTCACTGAGGAATAATAAATGGATGATTGGGATGGGTTTCCCTGTAGGAACAGAGAGACAATAAAATTCTG
>NW_005842561.1:570601-582924 GCF_000455745.1 Alligator sinensis | reverse complement strand
TGCGAATCTGCTTTTGGTTAAAAACTGACTCAGTTTTGTTCACAAGCCCCAGAAACAAATCAACTCCTGCAGCTCCAGATAGATTTGTCACTGTGACTCATACTGACTGGAACTGAAAAGCATCTTTACACGTGCTCTGGGGTGTCGAGGAGGGCACTTCAATTAGAGCGGCTCTCAGGAGCCGCTCTATTAAAGTGCCCACAGCGTGCAACACCCTGTGCTTCAAAATGGTGGCAGGGGCACTTTAACTAAAGCTCGTTTAACAAGCTTTAGTTAAAGTGCTCCCACCACCTTTCTGAAGAGCAGGACTGTTGAATACACATGATGCCAAGGCTACTGGACTATGCTAATTAGCGCACTTCAGAAGACTTGATCAATCAAGTCTTCTCTGACACGTACTAATTAGCACACATCAGAGTAAGCATTGGGCACATGTATAGATGCCCTAAGTCCAGAACAGGAGTACTCTGTGAGCAAGAGACCCCTTGTTCAGCATGAAGTAAAAGTGGAACAACCTGGATGCAGAGTTCATCTCACTCAGACTTCTAAGGGGAAGGAATCTTCTGTCTTAATACCCCACCCTCAAAGGCACCTGTTCCTCCAACATTTCAAGTCAAGCCCTCTTTTCAGTTTCGATAGAGGGGTAGAGGGTCTGGAATGCCACTGTCCTGGGAGAGGACCGTTTCCTAACTGCATATTAAAGTCAGCTGAGTGCATTTCACTGGCATTTGGCAAGTACCGTGTGAGGCTCCTGGTGAGGACTGCACTTCTAGGATTCTAACCATTGGAGGCAGGCAAAATGCTCACATCAACAAAGACATTGAGATGGAGCTTTTAACTTCAAGACTCAAATTGAAGGTTACTTCTGTACGTCTTTATGGTTTGATGTGAATATTTTTCCCACCTCTAATTGCATTGTGTTTTCTGAGCTTTACATAGAAGCATTTGTGTGAAGCTGGAAAGTAGGCTTGTACATACACACCTATCCATAGCACAAGGTTAATATCAGCAAAACTGCCTCCTCATCCTCCATAAAACTCTCCTTTGATGGGCTGCCAACAAAAATCTTGACAATGGTGAGGCAGCTGATATGTTGAGACTGACAGACTTCATTTGTTTCCAATCTGTCATCTCCTATCTTGTATTTAGATTGTAAGCACTTTGGGGTTTATTGTTTATTTCTCAAGCCCACAAGGCCACCTATGAAATACTAGTCTACTTTTTGTGCACATGCTAAAATAATGTTCTCTGAGGATTTTACACAATGCCAAACAGATGTACATTACACAGCAGTCAACTTTTGCAAGCCTCAACTTCAGATCTCTCTGACCTCATTAAAACACTGGTAATGACTAACTCACAGCAGATGGAGAGACATTAAATGTTCAGTGGAGAACAGATTCAGTTAGATAGCAAGACATCATCTGGTCCTTCTCTAAACCAAAAAAGAGATCCGGTCCAATGCAAAAACTTTTTTACATAAAGTTAGTTTTTATTTCAATTTAACACTGACTCAAATGTTATAAATAAAGGTGCACTGATACATCGGTCTGATATCAGATTGGCACCAATATAAAGAAAACTTACAGTGTCAGAAATCTTTTTTTTTTGCCTGATGTGGCTGATAATTTGGCAGATAAATGCCCCATGCACGCATGCAGCCACAGCACAGCACGTAGGAAGAGCAGAGCCCAGCAGCTTGGAGAGCTGTGTCCAGCTGGTAAGTCTGTTGTGGTGGGAGGGGAGAGAGGAGGGAAGGGGTAGGAGGGCAGATCAAGGCCCCTGTGGTGAGGGAGGGAGTGTGGCTGGGGCTGGGGCAGGCGCTGCCCAGCCCGGGCGTGCCGTGGCACAGGACGGAACATCCAGGGGGCACCTGTGGCCAGGGTGGCATCAGGCCCTTCCTGGTGCTGGGCTGGGCTGGGCTGCGCTCGGGGCAGGTGGTGGCACTGGGAGTGAGGGGGGGGAACTACAGTGAATTTTGGGGTGGCTGCAGCCTCCCCACCCCCACTCTGTGTTGCTGATGCCCACCTTGAGTGCAGCCCAAACCAAACCCCCTGCTGGGAACAGCCCAGCACAGCTCCGGCCCCAACCTGCAGCAGCAGCCCACCCCACCCTGCACAGATCCAGGGGCACATGCCCCTATGCCCTCCCAGGGTGGGCGCAGTGGCAGGAGCCAGCTCCCCCTACCCACACCATCCAGATGAGCCGTGGCTCTATCCTGTGCCCTGCCCTGCCCCGGCTGCACAGCCCCTGCCCCAGCCCCACTCCCTCCCTCACCACGGGGACCTCAATCTGCCCCTCCCCTACACCCTTTCCCCCTCCTCTTCCACCACAACAGACTTACCAACCAGACACTTCTCTTCAAGCTGTTGGGCTGTGTATCGGAAATTGGATTGCTATCAGCTGATATGGCTCCTTAAAAATTGGCTATCCGTATCAGCCCCAAAAGCCTCTATCGGTGCACCCCTAGCTATAAACTTTACAAGAGACCTGTGATTTTAAAGACACAAAATTATAATTTAACAGGTACACATACAACATTGACATTCACAGTTAAGGGTCAAGGGCACGTGAAGAGAAGTTGATTTTTTTCTAAGATTTTGAAGAAATGCATTTGTTTATAAATTAAGAGAAGGCTTTAATCTTTTACAGATGGATTTTAAATTGCGAGCCACGCTTGGCCTAAATTAAAATTTGCCTCCTTTCCTTCTTTTTTCCACTAATTCAATTTAAAATGTGGGGTTGGTGATTCTAGGCCAGAAATCTTTATTCTTAAATTCATCTTTCTTAACTAAGTTGTTTTCATATACCATTTTAAAAATCTAGAGATTATCTGAGTCTGAAATTCTTCTACTGCCTCCTTTTGTGCTCTTTTAGGACAGCTCAGTTACAGAACAACTTGTCAAGATGAAGTTTTTCAAAAAAGTTTGGCAAAATGTTGTTCACAGGACCAAACGTGAGACCATGAAAAGCACATTTAAAAGTTATTTAAAACCAAATCAGAAATGTAAAGCTGGCACAGGGAGCTTATATGGGGGGCCAAGGGCTCTGATTATCATCCAAATCATCAGTCCTTAGAGCCTTGATGAAGGTTACCACCTGAACCCCTGGAGTCAATGGATCTTAAATGCATAACATATTTGCTTTTAAAACCATGACGAAGCCACATGACAGAAGCCAGAAAATAAAGTTTCAGTTTCAGCTATAGTTATAGTGCTGGCTCACTATAACCCCTGGAAAAAAGGTGTTTTTAGGAAGCTTGCAGTATCAGAGCTTCCCACTAGGGCTGTGCGAAGCTTCGGTCCCTGATTCAATTCCATGGAGATTTGGCCCGATTTGGTGGCTGAATCTCTGAATCCAAATCAAATCAGAGGACCCTTTAATCTCTCCAACTTGAATTGGAACCCTCCAAATTGATTTGGAAAGATTTGGTGATTCAGACATAGACACAGCTTTAAATTTTAAACATTTTTTTCTACATACCTCTAGGCAGCAAGGGCTCGTGAACGCTGAGATACTGGGGAGGATGGAGCGTCCCACAGGAGTGTGGGGGGATCCTTAGCACGCTCGACAGCAGACCTGTAAGTGGACCACAGTCACTTCCAGTCCATTTCGTTGTCTGCCAGGAAGCACGTGGGGGGGGGGGCCACACACCCCCCCGGCTTGGCAACTGGTGCCTCCTGGGTCTGGGAGGGCACCCGGGTCCCCCTGCAGCTGATCGCCAAGCCAGAGGGGGTGGGAGGGGGGCTCCCTGTGCACTCCCCAGTGGACCCAGAAGTAGACTGGACATACTTCTGGTCCACTTCCAGGTTTGCTGCCAAGCACATGCCCCCCCCCCTCCCCCCCCAGCTCCTGTGGGACGCTCCATCTGCCCCAGCATCACAGCATTCACAAGCCATGCTGGTACCTCAAGGTATGTAGAAAAAACATTTTAAGCTGTGTCTATGTACAAACCGCTGATTCTCCGAATTAGTATCAAATCTTCAGATTCGGCCAAATAAAATCAGGGACAGTGATCCAAATCAATGAATCGAATCACTGTCTCCAGTTTGAGCTGAATCTGAATTGAATAGGGCCCACTTTGCACACCCTAACTTCCCACCATGGTAGGCTTGGAAAATACATGCTATCACAATAAAATAAATACTGGTGCAGCCCATGTCCTCTCCCTAAGCTTTCACAGTGGTCTAAACACTGCTATCCTGTCACTAAGATTTAGAGCTCTTGGAAAAATCAGCTGCTAAAACAATAACTTGTTAGATTGTCAGTCTTAGTGCTAGTGCCACACAGTTATAGAGGAGCATGGTACCATGTAGTGAGCAACTTGATAACCACCACAAGTGTGGATGTAATAAAGAGATAGTGGAATTAATCTGAAGAGCTGGGAGACTGGTTTTTATTGCAGCTGCATGCTGAACTCTGAAAATAAACTGAGAGAGAGAGAGGAGAGCTTTTTGGGAAAAGTGGTGGTTGGCAAGAGTTTTAGAATTGTAAGCAAAGAAGCTGCATCATGCTGTTTGATTCCTACTCTGTTCAGGAGAAACAGGACTGTGTATCCATTCTTTGTAAATGGACAGGATTGCATTGAAAAAATACCTGGCTCCATCATCTCTTTCTCCTCTCTGTGGGAACAACCTGCTATGCCCTGAACCTTGGTGAACCACTTGGTTCAGAGAACACTATTTTCCATTATAAATCCTGACTGTCAGCAAGTTATGAATTCATAGATTCTAGGGTCAGAAGGGAGCTCAGTGGGCCATCTAGTCTGACCCCCTGCCAGAGCAGGCAAGGAAAAGGTCACCAGACCTGGGATCATGTGAACCCAGCCAGGTGCCTGTCCAGTCTCCTCTTGAAGACCCCCAAAGATGTGGCAAGCACCACCTCCCTTGGAAGCCCATTCCAGATCCTGGCAACCCTGACCATTAAGAACTTTTTTCTAATGTCCAGTCTAAACCTTCTCTCCAGTAGCTTATGGCCATTGTTCCTTGTTGTTCCAGAGGATGCCCCGGTAAACGGATTGTTGCCTACTTCATGTTGCTCTCCCCTTATGAATTTGTACACCACCACAAGGTCCCCTCTCAGCCTTTTCTTGGAGAGGCTGAAGAGGTTAATGTCCCTTAGCCTTTCCTCATAGGACCTTCCCTGCAGGCCTCTAATCAGATGTGTGGCTCTTCTTTGGACCCTCTCCAGGTTGTCCGCATCCCGCTTGAACTGTGGCATCCAGAACTGGACACAGTACCCCAGCTGTGGCCTGACCAGTGCTGCATAGAGAGGGAGAATCACCTCCCTGGACCTGTTTGTGAAGCACCTACAGATGCAAGACAAGGTGCAATTGGCTCTGCTGACTACTCCATCACATTGACGACTCATTCTCATCCTGGAGTCAACAGTGACTCCAAGATCTCTTTCTGCTTCAGTGGTGCTGAGAAGGTCGCCCCCCAGCCTGTAGGTATGATGGCAGTTCTTTCTCCCTAGATGCAGCACCTTGCACTTGTCCTTATTGAATTGCATCCTGTTGCTCTCTGCCCACTTCCCCAACCTGTCTAGGTCAGCCTGGATCTGGTTCCTCCTCTCCAGGGTGTTAGCTTCACCCCATATTTTTGTGTCATCTGCGAATTTGAACAGGGTGCTTCCCACCCCCTCATCCAGATCACTGATGAAGATATTGAACAACACTGGCCCCAGAACTGAGCCCTGGGGGACTCCACTGCACACATCTTTCCAGGTCGACACCGACCCATCCACCAACACTCTCTGAGTGTGACCCTTGAGCCAGTTTGCTACCCAGTCTACTGTATAATCATCCAAGGCAAATCTCCTCAGTTTATTTAGAAGGATAGTATGGGATACCGTGTCAAAGGCCTTCTTGAAGTCCAGATAGATAACATCCACCTCAGCTCCTGCATCTAAACATTTGGTGGCCTTGTCATAAAAAGAAACTAGGTTAGTCGGGAAGGACCTGCCTGCTATAAACCCATGTTGGTTGCCCCTCTGCATCACATTAGCCAGCGGGCTCCCACAGATACGTTCCTTGATAATTTTTTCTAGGATTTTCCCAGGGATAGAGGTAAGGCTGACCGGTCTATAGTTCCCCGGATCTCCTCCCTCCCCTTCTTAAACATTGGGGTGACACTGGCCCTCTTCCAATCCTCTGGGACCTGACCTGAACACCATGAGTGCTCATATATCCTTGCCAGAGGTTCAGCTATGACACTCGCTAATTCCTTCATTACCCATGGGTGGAGTCCCTCCGGTCCGAGTGATTTGAACACATCCAGTCCCTCCAAGTATCTTTTTACCGTATCGGCACTGACCATTGGTCAGCTGATGTTCCCCTTGTTGGTGTCCATGATGCATAATGAGGGTTCATCTAGATTCTTATTTAAGACAGAGGCAAAAAACTCATTGAAGAGCTGTGCCTTGCCTCTGCTATCTGCCACTAAGCCCTGCTGCCCATCCTGTAGGGGTCCTATGCTACCGTGTACCCTCTTTTTGCTCCCCATGTACCTAAAGAAGGACTTTTTATTGTCCTTAATCCCTGCCGCTAGCCTGAGTTCTAGAGCTGCCTTGGCCTTTCTAACTGACTCCCTGCAGGCGCAGGCCAAAGAAGTGTACTCCTCCTTGCTAGCTACCCCCTGCTTCCACTCCCTGTATGCTTCTTTTTTTGCCCTTAAGGTATCCTGGATGACCCTGGTTTGCCAAAGGGGCTTCCTGGCCCCTTTGCTCCCTTTCCTCTGCCATGGGATTTTCTCACTCTGAGGCCAAAGGATGGTTTCCTTGAGGAATGACCACCCATCCTGGACCCCCAAAGCATCTAGGCTCTTGGTTCCTAGTATCCTGCTAACCAGTTCCCTGAGCCTATTAAAGTCAGCCTTTTTTAAAGTTTAGCACCTGTGTCCTGCTGGGTATAATGCCTGCCCTTCTCTGGACAGTGAATTTTATCATTTGATGATCGCTGTCCCCTAGGTTGCCTTGAATCTGCAGTTCCCCCACCAGATCATCCCCTGTGGCCAGCACCAAGTCGAACAAGGCGTTACCCCGGTGGGACTCCTTACCTCCTGTGTTAGGTGGAGGTCCTGGATACAGGTTAAGAACCTGTGTGAGTGGTTAGATCTAGCTAACTGTTCCTCCCAGTGTATGTCTGGATAGTTAAGGTCCCCCATGACTATCATATCACTAGACCACATAGCTTCTGAGAGCTGCCTGGAAAATTCCCAGTCTAGCTCATCCTCCTGATATGGAGGCCTGTAGTAGACCCCCACTGCCTCTTTTAAAATCAAATCTATTCTAGTGATGGAAATTATCTGCCCAAATACCTGACCTCCCTCCCAGAATCAAGGGATAAACCAGGAGTTCACCAGGGAATTGGCTGAGGCCACATGTTCCTGGTCTATGGTTGTCACGGGAGACTTCCACTACCTGGACATCTTGTGGGAAGAGCGCTCGGCCAAATCTGAATGGTCGCAAAGCTTTCTCACGTGCATGGATGAGCTCTATCTGAAACAAGAAGTCTATGGGCCAACGAGAGGCAAAGTGCTGCTCAACCTGGTACTGGCAACTGGGGACGACCTAATCAGCAACCTAATGATCGAAGGGAAGCTGGGTGACAGTGACCATGAGCTGATCCCCTTCACTATCCACCGAAAAGCTGTCAAGTCAGTCAGCAGCACAGAGGTCCTTGACTTTAGGAGGGCTGACTTTAACAAGCTCAGGAGACTTGTCGGTGAGGCCCTAAGGAACCATGACCCCAAGGGGAAGAGAGTCGAGGAAGAGTGGTTGCTCCTCAAGGGAGCAATCCTAGATGCACAAGCTAAGGCTATTCCATCTCAGAGGAAAGGCAGCAAGAGGGCACAGCAGCCCCCTTGGCTCAACACAGAACTAGCAGTCCTCCTGCATCTAAAAAGAAAGACCTACAAAGGATGGAGGAAGGGATCCACCTCCAAGGAGGAATATATGCACTGGTCCAGACCTGCAGGGAGCGAACCAGGAAAGCCAAGGCTGCGATGGAACTCCAACTGGCTACAAGTATCAAGGACAATAAAAAGTCCTTTTTTAGATATGTGGGGAGCCGGGGGAAAAGCAAGAACAACATTGGACCCCTGCTAAACCAGAAGGGAGAACTGACAACCGACGCCCAGCAAAAAGTCAACTTTCTAAATGGGTACTTTGCGCTGGTCTTTCACAAGTCCCATGGGATGCCCCTGCCCACTACAGGACAGGGACGCCTAAGCGAGGGTGGTTCCTTGCCCTCCATCAATCCTGACCTCGTGAAGGAACACCTTGAGAGGCTGGACACCTTCAAGTCAGCTGGCTCTGACAATTTACACCCCAGAGCACTCAAGGAGCTGGCCTGCATCATAGCTCAACCCGGCACGGATCTTCAAGAGCTCCTGGCGCTCTGGTGAAGTCGCCTGATGATTGGAAGAAGGCCAGTGTGGTGCCTATCTTCAAGAAAGGGAGGAAAGTGGATCCGGCAAACTACAGGCCCATCAGCCTGACCTCTATCCTGGGGAAGGTCTTTGAAAAAATCATCAAGGAGGCCATTCTTAACAGACTGGCCAATGGCAACACCCTGAGGGATAGCCAGCACGGGTTTGTTGCAGGTAGGTCTGCTTGACCAATCTCATTTCCTTTTATGACCAGGTGACCTATCACCTGGACAAGGGGAAAGAGATTGATGTCATATATCTTGACTTTAAAAAAGCCTTTGATCTGGTATCCCATGATCACCTTTTGGCAAAACTGGCCAACTGCAGCCTTGGGTCCACCATGATCCGCTGACTGGGGAATTGGCTCCATGGTCGGACCCAGAGGGTGATGGTTGATGGAAGTCAATCGTCATGGTGCGCTGTGACCAGTGGGGTCCCTCAAGGCTCTGTCCTTGGACCTATTTTATTTAATCTTTTCATTAATGATGTGGACATAGGTGTCAGAAACAGACTGGCCAAGTTCGCCGATGATACCAAACTTCAGGGTAAAGCATCCACACCTGAGGGGTAATCCAGGCTGACCTTGACAGATTCAGGAAATGCGCGGACGAGAACCTGATGGTGTTTAACACTGAAAAATGCAAAGTTCTCCACCTTGGGAGGAAAAACCTGGAGCATGTCTATAGGCTTAGCAGTGCTACGCTGGCTAGCACTATGGACGAGAGGGACTTGGGGGTCAGAACTGACCACAAGATGAACATGGGCCTTCAATGTGATGCCGCAGCTACTAAAGCAATGAAACGCTGGCTTGCATCCATAGATGCTTCTCAAGCAAATCCCAGGACATCATTCTCCCATTGTACTCGGCCTTAGTGAGGCCGCAGCTGGAGTACTGCATCCAGTTTTGGGCTCCACAATTCAAAAAAGGATGTTGAGAAGCTTGAGAGAGTGCAGAGGAGAGCCATGTGCATGATCAGAGGTCAGGAAAACAGACCTTATGACAAGAGGCTGAGAGCTATGGGACTCTTCAGCCTGGAAAAGCGCAGGCTCAGGGGTGATCTGGTGGCCACCTATAAGTTTATAAGGGGTGTTCACCAGGACCTGGGGGAACATTTGTTCACCAGAGCACCCCAAGGGATAACAAGGTCAAATGGTTATAAACTCCTCCAAGACCGTTTCAGGCTGGACATAAGGAAGAACTTCTTTACTGTCTGAGCCCCCAAGGTCTGGAATGGCCTGCTGCCGGAGGTGGTTCAAGCACCTACATTGAACACCTTCAAGAGAAACCTGGATGTTTTTCTTGCTGGGATCCTATGACCCCAGCTGACTTCCTGCAACTCGATGATCTTCCAAGGTCCCTTCCAGCCCTAATATCTATGAAATCTATGAAATACAACTGGAAAAAATATACATAGAAAATTCATTTGGCTAGCAGAAATTCATGGGATAAGAGACAAAAGGGATAAATAGGAGAGATGTGTTTTTTCAAATCTCATCCAATCTTAAAAATGTATGGTGAAACTGTACAGGTAGTACTTTCTGGAAGAAGATGCATGGTATCCACATAAGCTTCTTATTACATCATGGGAAAACACCTTATTCAGAGAACCATTTAGAGTATAAAAAAGAAAAAAAAAGCTTTTAATGTAAAGTTCAGAGAAAGGAAGTGACTCAGTGGCTGAAGAAGGGGTGTGTACTAGACAGATGAGGCAGCGCAAATGAAATGGTAAACTGTCCTCCTCCACAGATGAGGAGGAGGGAGAGATGGGTGAGAGCAGAGAAGAAGGAGGAGGAAAAAAATAGGTGAATGAAGCAAGTTGCCAGAGAACAATTCTGATGCGTACTCAGAAACTGGGAGGAAGCCAGGAAGTAGTGGATGGGAGATTCTAGAGACATGTGCCTCCCAGCAACCCTCTGCCAGGAGGCATGTTTTCTGTGTGTAGCATTGTGCCCTGTAGGATTACTGGATCACTTTTAAACTCTTCCAAAGGACACCAGAATGTGAAGAAACATGGAGATTGAGCTCCTCTTGTATCCCAAGCACTGATATCTCTACACCAAGTCTGAGGTGCATTAATGAGACAGTCTGGGAAAGCTTGCTGCACTATTGTCTTTTTCATACCTGTTTTGTAGCTGGAAGGCTTCTCTCTCCTAGCTTTTTAAAGCAAATCTCTGGCTACCTCTTTGCCCAGGTTTAAAATTAAGGACAGTGTTATAAAAGCTCTAGGCCAGGCTCTGGAATTGTTAACAAAGTTCTCCATGTTGTTCTAAATTCTTTACTGAAGCTTAAAGGTAAAGTTTTCCCAACAGCTCCCACTTTTTTGTTTAAAAATAATCAGTATCTGCTTCTAGTAAAGTCTAAAATTAGTAGGGATTTTATTGTTTACTTCACAGTTTGGCCTCCAGCCTCACTTGTGAGATCAGAACAACTCTGAGAATAGGGCTGGATTAAAAAGACACCAGCAGGTATAAAAATTAGTGGAAAAGATTCATTTGCTCATCCATATTACTGAAATGATTAAACCCAACTCATTACATTAAATTAGCTTTGCTACTCTTTAGGTGATCCGATTCATTTACTTTGTATATTTCTTCCAGTTTGGATAGTGCAAAAAAGTTTTATTTTTGTTTGGCATCAAATTTCACATTTGGGTGTTCTTATGTTTCATGATTCTGTATTTATTGGGTACCTGGGGAATGCTGATTCATAGATGATAGGGTCAGAAGGAACCATTATATTCAAATGGAATATTGTTTTAATTGATGTTCTTGCTTTGGGAAAACAATTTCAAGCTAAACAAAAAACCCTAAAGTTTGTCCTAAACCACTGGTTTTCAGTCTTTTTCATTTGTGGACCCCTTTAGAAATTTCAAGTGAAGGTGCAGACCCTGTTGAATTGTAAGTGTGGGTATTCACACACTTTTGATTGATCATAGTCCTCTTTCATGGACCCCTTAGACATAGTCTGCAGACCCCTGGAGGTCCATGAACCAGAGGCTGAAAACCACTGTCCTCAACCATGTTCGGTGTCCTTTAAAATTCTACCATAGTGCCAGCAGAGGGAGCTAAGGAGTACAATGTGCCCTTTTTAGAGAGCTATTCTGGATTTTTTAAATACATATTTAGAGACCACAAGTGGGTGAAGTCTCTGTTATTGCTCAGTGGACCATCATTAGGCTTTCTGAAACACAAGAACAAGTTACACATACACAGAAGAAAAATGGTGATTTTAAAATTAACACAAATGGGAAAGGTAGAATAAAATAATAAAGAGCAAAATGAACCTCAGTAAAACCTTATGCACAGTATGTAGTTTAGGTGCCATATTTTAAGTTCTTAGATGCTGCTTGCTTTCTCAGGCCTTTTATTTGCATACTGCTAGGTCTTCACCTTAGTTTGGCTATTTTATGAGCCCCTTACTCACTCTGGTGACTAACTATTCATGTATAAGTACTTGATTTTGGTGAAACTACCGAAACTATTGGAATAAGTGTCCACTAGTGAGAGTAAGGTGCTTATGCTCTATTTTTTGGAGATACCAAGAGTTATGTGAGATTTGGGAGATTATAAGCAAAGGAAAACAGATTGGCTGGTGGGTATATAATGTCAGAGCACTAACTAAATGTGACAGAGCTACTTACCCATATTCCACTGACCATCCAGTCTGTTATTGATCTGTATAGAGACAAAAAGGAACTTATTTCTGCCTTACTGAAAAAAGAAAAAAACAAGATTCTTTTCTCCTCTCTGTACTATTGACATATAACTCTCAAATAAACCAAAGATTTAATAAGCCCTATGCAGACTGCAAATGTGTATCAGCATCCTTGTAAGTGTCTATTTATCTAGAAAGTGCTCATGTTGCAAGGTACTGCTATCACAGCAAAACCTTCC
>NW_005842561.1:566140-570591 GCF_000455745.1 Alligator sinensis | reverse complement strand
ACCTTCCCAAAAGCAAAAGCAGTTTGCCCCAAAGTGACATCTAATAATAGTGTCTACTGTAGGCCTATTCTATAACGCTAAGTTGTTCTCATAAACTATGCACTAGAACAGGGCCAGGAATTAGTATGCAAGGGAATTCTGTAGCATAGCAGCTGGACTCTAAATAGCCTAAGGCAACTGGGGGAGGGGAGTTGAGGGGGGATTAGTCTTCCCATGCCGCCTACGTGGAAATTGGAGGAATCCCTAACTACAGCCCTTTGGAGGCGATTTTCATTGCCTCTCCCACTTTAGAAGTCATTCTTGATTCCTGTGTCCTGTGTAATGAAAACTAAAGGGAAGAGTTAAAAATGACTGACAAAGGGCATTGTTTAAAAAGTTCTGAAAATTCAAACATACAGAAAACTGGCTCTGTAAGCGAACAAAGCATTCGTTTTAAGCTCAGGGACTCATGAAATACATTATATAATTACAGCTTTCATTTTTAAAAAATCAAATTCTAAATATTAGCAAGAAAATATGAACAGTCACTCACCATGTCTGCACTATAGGGGCTGCTGCCACTTTGAAGACAACAGTTTTTTGGCAGCAGGGGGACATAGTTCTACTGTCAGATGTTTTTCTGCCACCAGTTCTCTCGGTTAGCAAAGGCAACCACAGCAGCAGATGGTTTCTTTTGCTGACTGAGGAGCATCCACACTGGAGGTTTTGCTGGCAGAGCCATTGGCAACAGGGTGTGTTCTCACACCCATTGTTGACATTGGTTGTGCGGTCAAGGACTCAGTATTGTCTTCCCTAGGCCCTAGCATCCTGGAACAAGACCTCAGGAAGGGACAAAGACCACAGCCTTAACGGATCTAGTCTGAAATCTAAAGACAACAACATGTGTCAATGCTTATCTGCTTCTGATTGTCAGGAACATTCAGTTTATGCTTATTCTACTTCTCCATCTGCCTAAAGTATCTGGCTTCTCTACTGAGAAACTGTATAATGCAATCGTACACTACCAACACAAAAACATTGCTACATTGGAACAGAAAGTGCAGGACAATGCAACAGTCATAGAACTTTTTTAATCAAAGTAAACCAGGGCTATTGGGTTGATTGAATCATTATATCTGCAAATGTAGCTCCTTAAAACTCTCCAATTTTTAAAAATAAGAATGAATCATAGGTAGGCTTAGCAGGATTTGATTTTTAACAGTAAAGATTGATAAATGTTGATTTCACCTCATGCTTACAAACCAACAGAAAAATATTTCCACTGTTAATAATCAAAGTTTATAGGAAAGGAATGTAAAAAAATGATGGCTGATAGCGTGTGTGACTACATGGGGAGCAGTCCTACAGAACCGTGCTGGTGGTGCTTTGGACTGCAACTCCCAGAAACCCCAGGTGACAACCCCAAGTGGGAACAAAAGAAGAGGAAGTGACAAAGTAGCTGAGGGAGTTACAGGTAACTGGACCTGGGACTGATGGCAGCTCTGCTACTCAGCTGGCAGCAGTCCTAGAGTAGTTGCATTTGTCACAGTGGGAGTGGGTGGATAAAGTGTCTGCACAAATTAAGAAAAGGGCAGTTTTGACTAAAAGAAAGGGTCAAGAATTTAGAAGTTCATGTTAAGAATTTCTTAAAGTCTGTTATGAAAATGCTGGAAGGAAAAGTGTATTATGTAATCAGGGCCATCCAATTTGTCTACTCCTAAATTAGCAAGACCATATACACTTGGCATGAAAATTGATTTAATTTAAATCAGATTCTTCTGTTCTTGACTTTGACACGGTTGTTTTCTAGCCAATTTTTTTAAATAGAAAAGTTTTGTTCTAATTTCCTCTTCATGCATATGTTGTAATTTATACCCACAGAACAGAAAAACAAACACCATCTTTACAAACTATCTTCATGAAAACATTTTGCAGAAATATAAAGGTTTGTTTATTATGGTGAGAGGTATGAATACCCTTAGGTCCCTTTGGTTTCAGTGGGATTTCTATAGAAGCAATTATTCAGCATCCTGCAGAGTTGCCGTCTCTAGAAATCATATCACTAAATGAGAACTTCTTACACCAAACAAGGTTTGCCTGGGAGAAAACAGTTGACAATTTCTCTGCATATGTCTGCAGTGCCCGAGGAGTGAACCAGAGTGCCACAGTGAAAGACCCTACACCCACTCTGTGTACTAACCCTTGAAACAGATATAATGTATCCACCTTAGTGCTGTGCTAGGTTTGATTCAGTAAGCTTGCTCTCTTTGGGATACACCCAACACCCACCAACATCTGTTTCAGGAGATAGCATATAGAGTAGACATAGTGTATTTCACTGCAGCACCCCTTAATGTGGTCCCCAGGCAGTACAGGCGTGCCTCAGTGTCTGAATGAGATTAGGGCAAGATGAATAAGGCTCAGTATACCAGCAGATAAAACTAAGGGGTATTATGTTAGGTTGGGAAGAAGCTGATTGACCATCTGGCAGACATGTCAGCCTCCTGAGGTTGTACATCCAGAACGTATTACAATAGCTCACAATTTGGAGGTCTGGTTATATTCCCAGTGGTGGCAGAAACTGCATTTCCATCTACACCAGACTATGTCCTTGTCATCAGACCAGGCTACTGCAATGCACAGCAGCTAGAAATGAAGGGAGTTAAAAAAAAAGCAGTCTCTGAAGCATATGACCCCAAGTGTTCTGTGATCTGCATTAGCAGTCAGCTTCCAGCTGGGGTTTAGGGTGCCTGCTGGCCTGACCTTTCTTACCTGAGCAACTCCTTAGCCCCTTCTCCACCCTCCCCACCCACCCCAGCTCCAAGAGATTTTGTCACAGAGCAGATAGAAAAGCTGGATCTCACTTGGTATGAGAGAGGGAACTGCTGGCAGAGACCTGTGCATGGAATTCACTGCCCCCATCTTTAGCCACAGTACAAAGTCACCTGAATTTGTTATTCTGAACAGTGCCAAAGTATGTGTGCGCAAGTGCATGTGTGGAAGGGGTGGTCATCTTTTTTTTGGGTCAGTAGCATTTCAGTTATTACCACGTGCATTTGCCAACTGGCTGTTGTACAGTATTTTAAACAGGACAATAACAGGATGCCTCTACACTAATGCTCGTAGTATGGGGAACAACCAGGAGGCACTCACCCTCCTGCTAGCTAACACCAACCCAGACATAGCGGGGCTCACCGAAACGTGGTGGGACCCAACGCATGACTGGGCGGTGAATATCAAGGGCTATAAGCTGTACAGAAGGGATAGGACAGGGAGGAGAGGTGGGGGTGTGGTGCTCTACGTCAAGGAGAAATACACATCCTCATCAAGTGGCACTGGGTCGGAAGAGGGGAACACTGAAGTGCTCTGGGTTAAAGTAAAAGGAAGTCGAGGGGAAAGGGACTTAACAGTGGGGGTCTACTACAGACCACCCAACCAAGGGGAAGAGCTAGACCGGGAATTCTTAAGTCAGCTCACGGAGGCAGTTAGGTCAAAGGACGTGGTCATCATGGGTGACCTGAACTTTCCAAACATCTGCTGGGAAGAGCAGTCAGCCAGGTCTGGCCACTCCTGTAGGTTCCTAGCTGAGATACAGGACCTCCATCTGACCCAGGAGGTGCAGAGCCCCACCAGGGGAGATGCCTTGTTGGATCTGGTCCTGGCCATGGGCGATGACCTGGTGAGGGGTCTGCGGGTGCTCGACCACCTGGGCGACAGCGATCATCGCCTGCTGGAATTCACCATCCAGCACAAGGTGGCAAAGGCCTGCAGCAAGGCAGCAGCCCTGGACTTCAAGAGGGCTGATTTCAATGAGGTAAGGAGAATACTCAGGGAGGCACTGAGGTCCCGGACGGGAGGGGAGTCGGGTGTCCAGGAAGAGTGGTTGTTCCTTAAGGAGACGATCCTCCAAGCCCAAAATGAGGTAATCCCATCGCGGATCAAAGGTGGCAAGAGGGCGCAAAAGCCCCCAGGGCTCACCAAAAGCATATGGGAACATCTCCTAGCTAAAAAGGAGGCATCCACCCAATGGAAGGGAGGGGCCATCACCAGGGAGGACTATACCTTGGTGGCTCGGGGCTGTAGTGGGGCAGTCAGGAAAGCCAAGGTGGAGATGGAACAGGGACTAGCTACCTGGCTCAAGGACAAGAAGAAGTCCTTTTTTAAATATATAGGGGGTAAAAAGAAGGTACCGGGTAATGTGGGGCCCCTGCAGGACACGCTAGGAAATCTGGTGGTCGCACCAGACAGCAAAGCTAACCTATTTAACAATTTCTTTGCCTCCATTTTTCTGAGCAGGGACCGGGTCACCCCCACCGGGACCCCCATAGGCCCCAGGGGAGGTGCACCCAGGCCTAGAGTCAGTGAGGACCTAGTCAGGGAACTTCTGGAGGGACTGGACATATTTAAATCAGCAGGTTCTGACGACCTCCACCCCAGAGTGCTGAGGGAATTAGCAGAGGTCATTGTGGGAC
>NW_005842561.1:553985-565180 GCF_000455745.1 Alligator sinensis | reverse complement strand
GGGAGGGGGGGAGTTCCTGTTCCCCTGAGCACTTCCAGGAGTGACAAGAAATAACGGTTACAAGCTGGCAGAGGGTAGATTTATGCTAGATATCAGGAGGTGCTACTTCACTGTCAGGGCGGCTAGGAACCAACTTCTGGAACCAACTTCCAAGAGAAGCGGTGCTGGCTCCTGCCCTGGGGGTCTTTAAGAGAAGGCTGGATGAACACCTTGCTGGGGTCGTTTGACCCCAGTACTCTTTCCTGCCATGGCAGGGGGTCGGACTTGTTGATCTGCTTGGGTCCCTTCTGACCCTACCTACTATGAAACTATAGGATGGGAACAAGCAGGAGGGTTTTCATTTTTAAAATAGCTAACTATAAAATCAATATCCACAGAAAACATTTTAAATGAAAAAGGTCACGGTATGAAGTTCTATATTCTGTCTTATTTGTTTAAAAGAACTGTAAATGTTGAGGTGTTCCTCCTTGCAGACAAGAGGATTATCTGCTGCTAAATGTTCTTTTGTAGCAGTCAGTTACATAGCACACATTTTAACACCGAGATAAGGAAGAGTACAAAATCTTCTTGCAACAGTACCATGTAAGCCTGATGCTCTCTTACAACATGGATTCCAGCAATTGAAAGGCTGAGCTGCTCAGCTGTTGCTGTTTTAGCTTTTTACTTGCATGCTTTTCTTGCCCAAGAGCACTCCCATTTATGTCCAAAAAGGCCTATATTCTCCTTTGTCTGCCTATATACAGCTAAAAGGTCAAATGAGTTAGCCAGTGGGTTGCACTCAATCAAGTGCATACTTGTCTCTGCAGTGCTTTCTTGGGCAACTATGCTGTGGTCCAGATCACTGTCTAGGACAGTGGGGGCCAAACTTTTTGGTTGGTGTGCCACCAACAAATTAGCCCTCTCCCCAAGTGCCCCTTCAATCCCTTTCCCCTGCCTGATCTGCTGCTCAGCGTTCTGTTCCCTGCCTATCTGCCACTTCATTGCCTGTCCCCTCCCCAACTTGTCACATGCCACCCACAGAGGCTGCCCACGTACTTGTGCACCTACACTGCAGGTTGGCCTAGGAGCTGGTTGGGTACTTGTCTGTTCCGCTGTACAACTCACATCTGGGTCTTCATTATTACTACCTTGGAGGATATGCAGTCAGCTCACTACAGGTTTTTGGCACTAGTCAGTATACCACCGCAGTCAAGGGTGGCAAGTTGGCTCTGTCGAGACTTCTCCAGTTGATGAATCACCCCCACCCATCTGTAAGCACAATACCTTTCACCTTTAATTGATTTGCAAACTTGATTCTGTATAGTGCTTCTGTAAGGCTTACAAATGTTACACTGGCCTTTTTGGATGCGAGACTACTAGATCCATCACCGCTAGCTGATCATTCATAGTGTTCTGCATTTTTTGTTTTTATTAAAAAAAAAAATTCTGGGAATTTTTCAGGGATTAACTTCCAAACCAAAAAAAAAAGGGGTTGAAAAGAAAAAAACATTTTAAAATCGGGGAAAATAATAATAATAAATGTATACATACATTCATACTTTTTAGTATGCTGACAATTCATACACCCATTTAAACAGTTTCTACATTTGTATTACAGCAAGAAATAGGTTGTCCTCAGCAGAAGTACCATCATCCTACTGTTGTAACTCCCTATGGTATCCATGAACAAGGATTTATTTTTATTTTTTAAAGTCCTACTTTTTTCCAACAATATTTTTCTTACTTTTTTGTGTAAAAACTCAGATTTTCATAAACTGATTTTGAATTATTAGAAAAAGAATGAAAAATAGTAAGAAAGGTAAGGCTAGGTTAAACTTTTTTTTTTTATACAAACATAGTTTGTGTGTCCCATCAAAACTAATAATTTTTCCAGAAATTCTGGTTTGCATAGGCTCGCATGGCTTTCTTAAGTGTATCCTCACTCATGCTGAGCCTCTTACTGTCTTGGATGTAGTCCATTTTTTAAAATAAGCATTCTGCATCCACTGATCCGGGGGGTACACTCAGAGCTCGTCATGCACTTTCCTAAAATTGGGAAGTGTGTCTTAGTGGATATTCCAAAAAGCCAGCACATCCAGGTCCACATTGTCAGGGATAGGCATGTTCATGTAGGTAGCGTATTCACTTTTAAGATGCAAAATTTCATCTTTGGTGGCAAATGGTTGAAACACTCTGGCATAACGGTTGTAGTCTGCTGCAAAATTCACTTTGAGGAAGTGGTTCAACACCTGGATGACATTCCAAAAAGAATGTCAAAAGAATTTTTCGGCACCAAACGCTTCGGGTTCAAATTACATGTTACAGTTGCCTGCCATTTTTCACAGAGAACAGTATTGAAGGTTTTTTTTGGTGTTGAAAGCTTTTTTGGTTCTTTCTTGTTCCAAGGTCAGAAGGATTTCAAGAAACAGTTGCGTTTTCTCGCCATATGTTTTTGTTGCAGCTTGTGTGTTCAATTCAGGTGATATTTTGGTTGTCAGTATACGGTGAGCACCTGTATTAGAAAATGTTGTGTTTGTGGCAGCAGGGGAGAACTCCAGTGCTTTTTACATTTCAGACAGCAAATCCAAGTTCTCAACAATGAACATGACCTTGGTGCACAGAATCTGGTGGTCATGGAGATTATTTGCCTGTTTCTTTAGAGTTTCTGCTTTAGCACTGACAAACTCAGGGTGATCTAAATACACATTAGCACAGTCCATGCCTTATTTACATGACATGAAGGCAAGTAGAAACTCGTCCACCAATGCGGCACAACAGGAGTTGGTAATCAGCAGTCAAGTTTGCAGTCATCTCACACTTTATACAACAAAGCCTTCAGCTTGTTTGTTTGCATGCTTGAAAACATCCCCAAATCCAATGACAAAAGATTTTACATCTCTCATTTCTTCAATAGCTGTGGCTGATGATGGTGCAACATGAATTAAATGAGCAGGACAAGAAACTCCAGTTTTATCTCCTGGGAAAACTTAGCCACATAGGAGGCAGAATCCGTGTTAGCAGTGGCCACATTTTCCCCAAGTCAGTTGGTAAATCTAACACTGCATTTACTGCTGCATGAAAGCTTGGGGTGTCAGTAAATGGGATGAATGTCACACCTGCACAAAACAATACCGGCTTTTTGGCTTTGAAATCAAAAAACAAAAACAAAAGGCCAAGAATTGGACAGTCCAATGCATCAGGGGATTTATCAAAAACCAAACTAGACACCACATTTCCATTAAGTCTTTCAATCACTTTAGATACTAGAGCTTTGTCATTTTCCCTCAGGTACTTACGAGTAAGGTTGTCTGTATTAGGAAGAGTTTTGCTGCTGGACAGTATGGTTGCACAAAGTCACCGATCGGTTCCATGGTGAGAAACAGTGGTTGCCCAGCAAAAAAAACAGCATGCACAAATTCGTTAACAGTCATGTCGGGTTCTCTCTTTCATTAATGCCCTGTTAAAGGCTCCACATATGGCCTGTTTATTCCTAATCTCACATTCTTCTTTAATTTAATATGTTGCTTGCTTTCTACATGTTCTTTTATCCTGTCTGCATGAGAACTGACTTCAATGACGCAGTACTTGCAGTGCAATGCAAACTCTTCACCTTCTTGTTTACTCTTTTTGAAAACTTCTAAACACTGATTTTCATGGATATATTCACATAGAGATTTGCAGTTTCTACCCATCTTTTTTTTTTCTTCTGTGTATGCTTTTATTCAGCCTCACATTAAACAGAAGCACTAAGTGCCTATTTATATCACATGAGCCAATGATGGAGTGATATTAACATGGTTTAATCTGACTGGCTCCATTGTGCGTCTGGAGTGAGTTTTACATCTAAGAATTGCTTCAGCTTCAGTGTTGCAATACAAAAACATCTATTGGGATGGCATTTCATAAAAATAAATACCCAGTAAAATATTATTGAGCGAACTGAAAAAAAGGTTTAAATTAATAAAACCCCAATAACTTCAATAAAAAAAAAAAAAATCAGGTAATTTATCACTGAAATTCAGTAAAAACCGAAAATGCGGACCACTAATCATTCAATATCTTTCAAGATAAGCAAACTCATGAATTATCAGAATCTCAGCTGTGCTGATGAATGCGGAAGCAGCACTATACTCTCTTACAAAGGCTGAGTGACAATCTCAAACTGATGGTTAGTTCAAAGCTGGTTGAACAGAGCAAAACAATCTACCAGTGTCTGAAGATCTTTCCTGGAACAGGCCACTAGAAGACATTTCATCACTGATGTAACAGTTCCTTAAGAGTTTCTGTATAGTCTATTTGGGAACTCTAGACCTAGCGGTCAACAGGGGCTAAACTGCAGTTCAGAAGCAAATTTCAATGCCAGCATTCAGAGACAACCCAAGCAGGGTGGTGAGGGGGGCGGTGCCGAGCAGCCGGATGTGAAACTGGCAGCAGCACAGAGTCACCGTGCCTGCTCTGCTCTGCTCAGCTCTGTGGGGCCCCCTGAAGTGCAGGGCCCAGGGCGGTCACCCTGATTCACCCCTCCTAAGGATGCCCCTGCCTGAATTAAGGTTACAGACATCTTGTATAGCACCACTCTGTATAAAAGCGCAAACAGGTTTTGCCCTATGACACATCCTTGTTTGACTCTGCTTGTCAGAGAGAAGGGGTCAGATAGAATGACATTGACTTTTACTCTGCCGCACATTCCATCATGAAGCTGTTTCAGGACTGACAGACCTATTCAAATAGTCAAAGGCTTCCCACAGCTTCTGAAGTCCAAATTGGCTCATTGTGTCGATTTTTCTCAAATAGATGAAATACATGTAAAGATCAAGATTTTGCTGTTAGCTCTTCTGGATTTCCTGAGCAACAGTAATCATGTCTACTGTTCTGTTCTTTGCCTGAAACGTACAATGTGATTCTGGAAGCTTCCTTTCTACAAGGTGCAGCAGCAGCCAAGTTGAAGAGAATTTGAGAAATAGTTTTCCAGGAGAAAGATAGCATCACTGCTGAAATATATAAAGTCAGTCACATGGTCCTGAGTAAGCATCTATACAAAATTTAGTTTTGGTTCTGGAGTACAGGGATTATTCTGCAGGACTTAAAAAGATGTAATGATCAGCAAAGACTATAAGAACAATGGCCCTAGTGCCATTCCAGATGAGCACCGCACAAAAATTACTTCATATATACTACCTGTATCTACTACCAAGAGGTGGACAATAGCAACTTCTTCAGAAAGTACAACAATGTTCTTGATTTGCCATCGCCAACTGACTAGTCACTGACATGTTACAAGGTAGGATAACAAGTTTCCAGACAGAAACAGAATTCCTGGCCTACCCTTATCTGCACAGTTCAGCAATGAAGGGTTGAACATGCTACTCTTGCATCGACATGAAGGAAGTACCCTTATGGGAAAGCTCTGGTGTCACTGCTGTTTATCCAAAACCCCACGACCACTACACACAGTCAGTGGTCTTGCACTACTTCTATCTATACTCTGTTGCAACAATGTTGCAAGAACAGTTTGTAGTTTTCTAGAACAAAAGTCTTGGCACTGGCTACAAAGGACAGGAAAAGGTCTGTGCACAGCCAGAAGTGCTTCAAGTCTCTTGTGCTGGTGGGAGAAGAGCGTTTCCAGCCAGAGGGACAAAGGTCGCACAAGTTTTCTCCACAATATGCTGCAAAGTAAATTCCTAGAGCACCTCAAGTTAGTGTAGTACTAAGAACTAAGGGGAATCATTAGAAATCCTAGAAGCTAAGGCAAGGTCTTCAGTGTTACAGACACAGCTACAGGGGCAGGACAGAAGTCTGGCTCAGTGGTATGAGTGATCACAAGTGAGATTAGCTATCCAGAATGACATATACCAAATTCACTTCTGCAATGAATATAGGTTAGTCCTTAGAGAGTCCAAGTAACTTCCATCAACACAAGAGGTGTTTGTTTTGTAATACAGCTGAATGCCTGAGAAGTGCTTAGACCCCACACATGTAAAGCTCCCAGCACTGGTATGGTGCTTTCTTTCACAGATTCCCTGAAAAGTTAGTATTTCAAAACCATTTGCCTGGCAGACTGTTGTTAGGCTAACACCAGCCCTAAGAACTGGAATTTGGGATTATATGTGGCATTTTACAAGGGCAATGTCCCATAAAAAAAAAAAAAAAAAAAAAAAAGACGACAAGAGGATTGGGATTTCATTAAGATTTATCCATGCATCATGACCCTGGCATGTTACTGGAAGTACTAGGATGTCAAGAATAAGTTACAGATGCACACTTGTTGCCTACGGAGGCCATATTTAAATAAACTCAGCAGCACTGGGCAGATTATCCAACTTTAGAAACTGTGTACCACTATTACATAGCAGGTGGATTATTTTGCAATTTTTCTTCTTTTGACAAATAAAATTCAAAGAAGTAAAGCCAGCTAGAAATCACAATGCTACCGCAGTACTTCTATAATGCTACAGTCTTAGAAGTGTTCACAACCATTGACACTTACATTTTAAATTCATTAAAAAGAAAAAAAACCCAACAAAACTGATCAAGTGGCAGGATTTTTTTTGGTATATTTTCTGAACTGAAGAGAGAGAATACAAGTACTTAACCAAGTGCTTTCCCTTCAAGAACAAAAAAAAAAAAAAATCTGGTGACTAAACTCCATGCAACAAGGGTGGGGAAACTTGCTGTCAGGGATGTGTATGTTGATAGGAAAATAAAGAAAAGTTCGTAAGACTGTAATGCAAAATATTTAATTATGTCTCAACCAAAGAAAGTTCACAATTAATACAAAAATTGTTAACACCACAACAGTACTGAAACAAACTGAAAAGACATTCTGCTGTTATCAGCTTTATACAAATAAGGTAGATGTCACTACAGCTTGTTGTACAGTAGATAGCAGAATGGATTAATACCGATTCCTTGAAGATATCTTAATTCTGAACAAATATTCAGTATTAAGGAGATGGCTAAAATAAACCTCAAGTTCAGAGCTATGACCGACTCCATACTCAAATGCTCAGCAACAGGGGAAAAGCAGAGGTGGATCCAGAAGGGGTACAGTGGTATAGTTGCACCTTCCCTTGGCTGTGCACTGCATGCCCAGTAAGCTCAGAGCTCTCTGGCATGTCAGCACAGCTCCTGCTGGGAGCTCTGCATGTGCTGAGAGCTCTGAAAGCTCACCAGCTGGTTGGCATGGAGTTCTTGCTTTCAAGCACCTATGAAGCCTGCTGCTATTTGCTCTTCCCCTTCACCACCTTCCATCTTAAATTCAGCAACTGGGGAAAGGAGACAGATGCCTGAAGCAGAGCCCCTGCTTTTCACAAAGCCCAGGAGCTCTGCACTGCTCATCCCTTCCTTTCTCCTACTGCTGAATTCAGGGGACAAGGGGTGTGGGGCACAAAGCAAAAAACAAAAGCCTGTGGAGCTGAAAGCAGACCCCCTTGCTGGTGAGCTAAGTGTTCACAGAATATGCAGACCTCTGGCAGGACCTGTACCAATATGTCCATTTGCTCGGACTGCACTGGCATGCAGGATCATAGCGAGGGGCTGTGCCCACACTCTGTTCAGGTGTGTGGCACATACACAATGAGAAATTTTCACTACACATGTGCTATGCAGCTTTAGGGGGTATGGTCACCCCCGCCCCCGCTGCAATCCTGGATTTGCCCATGGGGAAAAAGTACAAAGCTAGAAAACAGGAAAACAAAAAGGCACACCATGGTCTGAGTTAAGGCCAGAGCTATTAGCCTTTAGGCTTCTTGGCTTTTGTCAGGATGTGTCATAACATTCATATTATTTTGAAAGGTGAGGTGTTCATGCCCCCTTTAAAAGAAGAGGTAGAAGGTATGCCAAAAACTTATGCAATGCAGGTGCTGATTTTACAGTTTTGTTTTTTTAAACAGGCTCCGTGCAGAAACAGTAGCATTTAGGGATCTAATTTTGCAGTTCTTCTACAGATGGTTTTCCCAACTACTTTTAGTTACATACATTTTAGAAATGTATGCTAAGTTTCTAAGGCCATGTACAAATATTCATTTCTAGTGTTGGAACATTTCCACTGCTAGGAATGATTCCAGAAGGGGCAGTACAGACATTCAGTCTGCAGCCACCTCCTTTCCCCTGCACCTTCCTGACACCAGGGTGATCTTAGGCTGTCAAAAGTGTGGCTCGCTCTAGTCCTCCTGTTCCCAGGAGACTGGAGCAGCAGGGCCAAGTCCACTGTTCACTTCTCACACTTGGGGTGCTCCAGGAGTGAAAAGCAGGTACAGAGCAGCTGGCAGCTGCTCTTTTCCTCTCCTCCTGGTCCATAGGAGGGGCATGAGCAGCCACCTCTCCTCCACTCCCACCCCCTACCTTCTCCAGAGGTGATCCGATCTCAGGAAGGCATGGGAGCCTTTCCCCATAGCTCTATTTCTCCTGGTTCCTGGGAGGAGTTAAGCCACAGGAAAGCGTGCAGACATCCATTCTCCCAGGATTTCTAACCAATTGTAGTCAGATTATTTTTCCACCCAAATAGGCTTTTTTGCTCTGGGAGAAAAAGCTGGAATGTCTGTACATTTCTGGTTTCTGCGAAGAGAGTGGAGATTAGAAACAGGAGTGTAGAAAAATGAACATCTGTATATGGCCAAAATTACTTCCCTGTTAATCTATTTCCCATTTAAATAGGACAAACTCTGGGTAAATGTATACTGAATAGGTCACAGCCATTGTAATGCTGTCAGTGCACCAGTCATGAAAAATTAAGTTACAGAGCTTTAAAAAAAAAAAAAAAAAAAAAAAAAGCTTTAAAATATTAAAAATATATTGTGTATACGTGTATGACCTTTTAAGTATCAATACTGCTTTTCAGCATAGAATGAAATGAAGCTTTGGACCCAAACAAATATTTCTAAAAACAATCTACTTGGGTAATTTTTTATTTTTAAATGTACTAGGTCCAAAGTTAAGTTCTTGCACAATTTGATTCCAAAGCCTAGAGCCTTGACACATCTAGTTTATATTGTAACTATTAACAAAACTTTAATTAGAATGGCACAAGCTGTTCTATTCTGATGCAAAAGGCCAAGACCCAGCTCACTATTCATGAACTACGTAAGTACCCGGGAAATATTATGAGCCATAAAAATGATACCTTGAACTAATATTGGAAAAACTGAAGACGTAAGCTACAAGATACTATACTGCTTAGCATTCAGATCTGACTGATCAGTTTATACAAAACATTTCATAATACAAATGTTTAGTAAAATCAAAGACTTAAAAATACATAAAATCCATTAGGCTGCAACACATTTTTGGTTCCCTGAGAAGAAAATTCTGTTTAGAAAGGTATATGCAATATAATTAGTATGAGGAATAAACACGAACCTCTTGGAAAGTTACTAAAGAGACACCTTTTATTTCAGTTTAGGAGACCAGACTCTCACTACATGAATTTTAAAAAGGTAATTCTTAGGCCCCAGAACAATGATATTGGTAATGGGAGCAGTTTTTAAAAAATATACCGTATATGTTAATCCTCCTCTGATGATTTAAAGACAAATATCAACGTAAGTTTACTCAACATCAAGAGTATTACTTAATCAACATTTTCAGCATTTTATTTGCATAAAAATAAACATGAGTCCATATTTTATATTCTAATTTTAAGCATATAAAATAAAAAGTATTACTGATGTATGCTCCTGAAAACATGCTAACAATTTTAAATGCATCTATCAGAGGCAAAAATATATATATTGGTTGTTATGAGAAATTTCAGTAGAATAAAACCTTAGAAATAGATAATGAAACAAAGTATACAGAAAAAAATGTATAAAATCTGCATCCATTTTATTTCCATCCATTTTAACAAACATTAAAGGATGGGATTATAAAAGATCATATGTCCCCTTCACACAATTTGTGAAATTATATCACTGAGTGGGGGAAAGTTTACAGTGGCATTGTGTTTCATTTGGTTTAGTTTTGTTTTTAAGTGTTTATGAACTGTGTGGCTTGGTTTTAACTGTGCCTTTCCTTCCCCATCCATTTATCTTTGATGCAAAATTTCCCCACCCACCAGCACACTAAACAGAGCAATTGGAGGGACAGAGAAGCACTGATAAATGGATGCATAAGCGGCAAATGGGAAAACACCACAGTAATATTTGGGATTGCCAAAACATAATCTAACTGTTCTTATTTGCCATAATTTTCTATGAAGATAAATACTAAGAAATATGATCTGCTTGTTGCCACAGTTAAGAACATGTACACAAAGCAAGGTAATTTTGCTATATTAGCAGCCACCACTTGAATACACAAGGTTCTTTTGAGAGAGAGAGAGAAATAAAATCAGAACAAACTAAATTTTAATCCCATTTACTAGGCACATTGTTAGTCATCACGTTTTTTCCTACTTTAAAGACACAAAATACTGAAGTAGTTTACAAGAGGATATGGAGAATAATCATCCTAGCATTTTTTATATTAAATCAAGTGGCATCTCCCAAAGCTACAAGACTGGGGCAAGTGCTGACCATATACTTTAAATATGAATTTTTGTAAATTGCAAAATGATTTCCAAGAAGCTCCATGAAACTGAAAAAAAAATAACTATTTTATTTAAATACGTTAGACCTAAATGAACATGTGCTACTCCTAAATCAGTAAAGAGTTCATATTTGGAAGAAAAATAAAAAGTAATATGGGTAATTCTTGGTCCTAGTATGGTGAGACACAAAGGTGTTTAGCATGGCTGTTCTCAAGAGAAACAAAATTCTCTGCCTCCCCCAAAATAAAAAGACACAAACTACATCCAGGCAACCAGTTCTTCAACAGCAACACTCATGCCCACAAACATTTACTACCCTAAGCATATCAGCCAGGAGAGCCCCAATAACTTACATTTAAGGTTATTCACAAAGATGCAATTACCTGCTAATCTATACATTACTTAAGACTAAATGTGTAAATGTTTTCTTTTTAATAAAAATTACTCAGATCTATATATATATATATATTTTAGGCATGAATTGTAAACTAGGCTACTTTTCTCTCTCATCTTTCACCTGAACCTATCTTTACAGAGATATTAAGTAAAAGGCCTGAAGTATTTGATGACATACAGTCTCATCTTATTTATCCACACACATTTGCAGACGCTCTCTTACACAAAGCGGAAGTGTTTTTAACAGGCTCTCTTCTACAATTAGACAGCTCCGTTTCAGAAACTGACATTCTTC
>NW_005842561.1:518032-553954 GCF_000455745.1 Alligator sinensis | reverse complement strand
CAGCAGGAAGTGATTCAAGGTAGTTTCCAACAAGCTCTAGCTGAATGAGGTTCAACAGCTGACCAACAAGAGGGGACAAACTCATCAGGCTGTTATTTCCCAGAAGTAAATATTGTAGTTTTTTGCACTGAAATAATCCATCTGGCAGTTTCTCAATCTAAGAGAGAGATAGATAGATAGAGAACATGGACATTAAAACTTGTTAGCCTATGTAGAAATTTCTATCTTCCAAAACCCAATACATTTTTCTACTCTAAAAATGTTTTTTGAATTAAAAAACAGAAAGACTGAAGAAATGACAAATTATTATATAACAGTATTTATTATGCAATCTAAATGTGCTGTTGATATCTGCATAAAACCAGTTCTGGGTTCATCTGTTTGTTTTGATATGGATATGACTAACTGAGGCTCTAAACAGATGTCTCATTAAAAGCAGTCCCGATTTGGGCTGCATGCACACAGTCAAATGATCTGAAATAATTCTCCTGGATTTGCTTTCCTAACAGAAGATACCTGGAGATTCCTGAACAGACATTCAAATGCTAAGCCCCTGAAGAGCACAGAGCTTGCAGTGCAGATACTATTCACTCAGGGAGTCCCTGTGCACACATCTCAGTGTGCTCTGTAGTGCTCTGATGCTGGGAAACTCTTCCCAGTGCGATTTAGGTTTGGTTGTTCCCAGGTTATTTTTCTCCTGGAATAGCCAATTTTGCTCTTGGAGAAAAATCCTGAACATCTGTACACTGTTGGTCTCTACTGGGAGAGTAGTGACTGTTTCAGGAGATACTGCATGTCAGTATAATGTCTTGATCCAAGTGAAAACCTGGGACAAAAAAAGAGAAGCGGTGCTGCCCTTTTACCTCCATAGCCCTCCCAAGCTGTATTGCTGCTCCTCTGCCAGTAGGTAGCCAGGGAGAGCATACAACCTAACAGCCTGATCCCTGGAATGACTGGCAATTAACTTGAATAAGATGCAAATAATTTAAGATTACATAGCACTGTTGGGAGTGTGGGGAGAGGATGTGCTAGCACTTTTTATCTTGTATATTTCACAGGTACTTAAAACAGGACAATAGATTGGTACTGCTGAAGGATCCCAGGACAAAAGGCTCTCTCCCCAGAGAAATGCCGTGTGCTGTACCTGTTTACACCCTGAAAGTTAAATTCTTCAGAAGATATTAACACAGTCAAATTGCCGGCATAGTTTGCTTGTTTTTTCTGCCTCATGTTTTACTGCTTTTTCAGGAGTCCTGCTTAGCAAAATTCATCCATCTAAAGAGATCTTGTGTAAAGTCTTTAGCATGTTTTAAGCCCTATTACACTGTCTGTCTGCTAGGTGGCATCCCAATAGTATAGTGGGTACACTGCTCTGTACTATAAACATTTTAGCACTGTTTAAATGCAGTGGTGAGGTATCAGGTTAGATTAAACAATCCAATTTTGCAGTCATGCTGGCTAGGAACAGACATTCAAAAAACCTGAGCCTGAATTAATTCAGTCTTCGCAGGTTCGTTTGATCCGGCTAGGCTAAATCACTTTGCAACTGCACAGACATCCCAGACATTCAGGCACATGCCTGCAGTGGCTCAGGCTAGAAGCCAGGGGGCTCTAGAGCAGCCCTCCCTTCCGTTCCACAGGGCTGCGCTGAGGGGAGCGTGGCCAGGCCCCTGCAGGATTAGGGAGGGGTTCTCCCCCTCCTTGATAACAGAGCTTTTATCAGCTCTGTTATCAGCAATTATCACCCCATCATAAAACAAACAGCCTCTCTCATTAGTTCAAGCTCTTCTTAAACAAAGAAGGAAGGGAGGAACATTACCAGCTGAGTTGTTGATCAGCTCCAAAAAGCCCTGCTGTCTGCCACAGCACGGAAATGTAGTCAGCATGTGGTCTGCTAGCTAATGCTGAGGTGTCTGTGTAAGGCAGAGGGGATGAGGGATCCCTGCTTAGTAGGGCTGTGCGAAGCTTCGGTCTCTGATTTGGCCAGATTCTGTGGCTGAATCTCCGAATCCAAATTCAATCAGGAGACCCTTTAATGTCTCCAAATTGAATCAGAACCCTCTGAATCTATTCGGAGAGATTCGGCAATTCAGCCATAGACACAGCTTTAAATGTTTTTTCTATATACCTCAAGGTACCAGGCAGCTTGCAAACACTGCAATGGTGGGGCGGATGGAGCATCCCACAGGAGCGTGGGGAAAAGTGGACCCAGCTCAGTGACTGGTGCCTCCTGGGTCTGGGGAGGCACCCAGGACCCCCCCACATCCAATCACCAAGCCAGGGGTGCGCAGGGGGCCCCCCAGCATGCTTCCTGGTGGACCCAGAAGTGGACTGGAAGTACTTCTGGTCCACTTCTGGGTTCGCCACGAGTATGTGGGGGGTCCACCCACACTCCTGTGTGACGCTCCATCTACCCCAGCATCACAGTGTTCACGAACCACGCCTGGTACCTCAAGGTACATAGAAAAATCATTTAAAGCTGTGTCTATGACTGAATCGTTGATTCTCCGAATCAGTATCGAATCTTCAGATTCAGATTCGGCCAAATCGAATCAGGGACAGTGATCCAAATCAATGAATTGAATCACTGTCCCCAATTTGGGCCAAATCCGAATCGAATACAGTCCGTTTTACATACACCTACTGCTTAGCAGTGAGTGGTGAGGGGAGGGGGAGAGCAGGAGGAAGCCAGGCAGATGCTGCTATGTCTGCAGGTCTCTGCAAGAGCTGCAGCCAAGGAACAGAAGGGAGGGACCAGCCCTGCTGTAGAACAGAGAGCCCCATCCAGCTCAGAGAACATGCCAGGATGCTGGAAGAGTCTGGTTTACCTTAAACCAGCAAGGAGTCTGGGACAGATACTGCATAAACCAGTTTGATCCAAATCAGTTAAGTCTGATACTACATTCAACCAGGTTTATCTCAAACTGGTTTTAGGCATTTTCAAACTGGTTCATGTGCACAGAACATCTGATCTGTTATAGGTTTAAACCAGTTTCTGATCACTTAGACCAGTTTATGTGTAACTTCTGTCCCTAGCCTTTAAATCAGATTAAGACATGTTCAGTTTAGCATCAGCTAAATATGATCACATTCTTCCTGGAACAAAGCTTTTAACCACAATTTGATAAAGCTGGAAAACCTCAGCAAGCCAAAGTGTTACCCAGGAAAACAGGGTAGATTAAATGGAAATGTCTAATGTTTAAGAAAGTAATTTTAAGAAGTTCTACTTACATGGTTTTTTGTCAGAGCAAAGTACTGCAGATTTGTCAAATATTTGATTTCTTCAGGAATGGAGGTGAGTTTGTTATAGCTAAGATCCAAATAGTATAACTTTCTACAGAGAAATAGCTGCAGTGGGACACTTTTAATGTTGTTGTAGTTTAAATACAATTGCTCCAGGTTTGATAATGCTCCAATCTGCACTGGGACATATGAAATAGTGTTGTGCCACAATTTTAAGCAAGAAAGGTTCTTGAGATGTTGAAAACTAATTATTTCTTCCACCGTTCTGAGATTGTTTTCTCTTAAATCTAATTCACGCAGATTGTTTAAGGTGAAAATAGAATGTGGAATGCGCTCTAAGTCGCAACAAATCAATTCCAAGGTTCTCAGATTTACCAACTTTTTTAAGTTATTTAGTACTATAAGTTTATTTCCCTCATTGTTGATAGATAAGTTTTGCAGAGAAGGCAAGAGGTCTGTAACCACCTGAGGTATACGGGAAAGGTTGTTTCTTAAGTGAATAGATCTCAGATTCTTTAACTCTTGAAAACCTTCACTGTATATAGTGTTTTGATGATCCAACATAAAACATCCTGTTAAACACAATTCCTTCAGTTTTTTTAGATGAAAGACCCAAAGTGGAATCCTTCCTATTTCACTGGATTTTAGACGTAATGTTTTCAGATTTTCTTCTAGAAAACTTAGTGCCGGGTAATCCAGAGTTAATGTAGAATGATAAATGTTAAGTTCTTTGAGACTGAGTAGCTGACTCACTGCTGAAGGAAGCTTGGCTTCAGGAATAAGTTCCAAACTTAAAACTTCGATTTCAGTCAGTTCAAAGACACTGTCAGGAAGCCCATTTAACATGAAAAGCTGAAGTTCAATTTTGTCCTGGGAATTTCTTATTAGCTTATTTTTCAGTTTTTCTGCTGACCATTCATTGTTAAGATTAATCTGCTTCAGTTTGTTTTCACTCAAATCAGATAGGAATATTGAGAACCGTTGTGAATAAAGAGGATCATACTGATCTGCCAGGTGAAGAATAAATGCAAAGTCATTCTTTACATCTGGAATATCACTGTAATTACTCTTCTCTCTCAACTTCTCAAAAGAATATTGCTTAAGTGAACTTCTCAACATCCACCACAAACTGTATGTGCAAGTTAGGCCATAACAGATCACTAAAACAACATAAAATGAAGCCAGTACTTGAAAAATTTCTGCTAGTGAGTAAACACACTGGTACCTTTTATAACCTGTAAAGGCTTGAATATTGATGACACAATCGATTTCAAGCGTAATAAAGGTAAAATAATAGGGGACATAAATAATTATTATTACAAATACAATTACTTTTACTATAATCTGCTTCATGTACACTGTATATATGACATCCTTTTCTTCAACATGAACTCTGAATTTCTTCACTTTTTCAAATATAGCTTTAGCCTGTTCCCCTTCTTTTTTGTCTAGAACGCTTGAGGAACTCTCTCTTCCAGCTGGTTCTAAGCCAGGCTGTGTATATGGTAGAGACTGCCTGCTTGCCCGTGCTTCTGAACTCCCAGGTGATGAAAGCAGTATTTTGGATTTGGATAGTGGCAGATTCCTCGCAGACTGCTCAGCAACAGTTTCTGAGAGGGCACGTGTTGTCCATGGAGAATCAAAACACTTGTGAAGGATGGCCACAAAGTGCTCAAGCCTTGAACTTGTGCTAGGGTAGTAAAGCCAGAAGTTACTGCAAGCTGCAAATATGAAAGTATGCAGAAGCACTACATATGGGAAGAATTTGGCAAACCAGTGAAGCTGTCTCTCATAACACACTGCATCAATGTAGGAATACTGCTGCCGGTGAAGATCAGTTTGGATTTTAGGAGGGGCAATTATTTGCGCTGCGGAGCTAGAGGACATGTTAAGGTTGGTTTTAACCAAATCCCAAGGCACTGCGCAATGATTGTCAAATTCTAGCTTGCAAGGAAGACAACACAACAATCTGGTTTGAGTGAGCTGGAGGGCCCCAGCTAGTACAGCAACTAGCAGCATTATCATAGTGAGGTAATACCAGAAGACATCCCACCATGGTTTTAATATGTGGTAGGATGACTGGGCATCTGCTAAATATTTGAGTTCTGTTAATGTAATCATGTCTTTCACCTGTAGAACAGCAGCAACTGGAGGGAAAAAAAAAAGAGAGAAAGAGAACCTTAGAAAATGTTGAAAATATTATTAAATCAAAGCAACTCCTTAAATATATAGAGCACTGGTCTCATGGAATTCCTGAGATCTAGTCCTATCCAATAATTTGTCATATAACTTTAAGAAAGTTATTTAGGGCCTGATCTAGTGTCCAGTGAAATCATGTGAAGGTTAAAAATGATTTTAACGGTACAGTCTTATGATTCTGGCTCTCCAAAAGCACGTTACTTATCAACCAAACTTTACCACTCAGGGTAACCACACAAATAGTTAATTGATTTCAGACATTAAACTCTAAATGCTTCATTCGATCATGGTTTCTTCTGATTTCACCATTACTATTTCTTCCCCTGTGGGATAGCAGATTACGATGTGTGTAACTCAAGAATACTAAGAATACCCAGATTAATATGCACAGGAATTTATAAATGCTAAGAGTCAGATTCTACTCCACCTGCCAGGCATTGGGGGCATTTTTACATGCATTTCTGGATGCAACGCCAAGCGCTTTAATTAGTGAGCCATGCTTATTAAAAAGTGGCCGCACGTCATGTGTATCAGCATTGCCGTGTGTCCCCATGCTGAAAAAATGGCAGCAGGGTGCTTTGAACTAAAGCTCAGACACATTTTATTTCAAAGTGCCCTGCTGCCATTTTGTCAGCCCAGAGATGAGCGGTGAAGCTGATGCATGTGATGAGCGAGGCTGCCAGACCATGTCAATTTCCATGCTCCAGCAGACTCAGTTTAATTGAGTCTGCTCCAATGTGCTGGATTTCCAGCATGTCGGAGGAGGCACCCTGCGTGTATGTAGGAGCCCTATTTCACCCTGCTCAAATTCCTGATAATCTGTTAATACAAAAGATGAGTAGGTTGTTTTCCTCTTGGCTGCTTTTGTGTGATTTACTCTGAAAGATAAGATAGCAGCTTATTACAAAATACAGCTGCCTTATTGAATTTTAAGGAACTCAAAGAGGGCAGAACAGAATCCATTTAGGTAGCTAATAGGTGGAGCAGGATCTGACCTTAAATATAATTAAGAAAGGCTTCACTACTGACAATCCAACATCCAGTCTGAGAACATTTCTATTTTAATGAAGAAAGGGGACCTCACTGTAGAGACAATTTACAATAGGAACATTGTAAAACAAGAGGATGCTGTATTACTCAAGTATACCACAGATGAAAAGAAATCCATTCAATCAGTATATTTTCTATTACTTTGAGAAAAGAACAAACCTTAAAAATATAAAGATAAGGAAACTCTTACTGAAAATAACAAAAGCTGCTCATTTATTGTGCAACTTAAATACAAAACAACAGTATGAGTTACATTTCTCCTTTTGGAAAGAAGAACACAAAAATCAAAGAATAAATTGTTAACTGCTCTTGTAGTTCAGTTTTCTAAGGCCCTAAATTATTACTGCGGCCAAATTCTTCTATCCGATTAGTAAAGGAGAGAATTTATGTCTTTAAAAAAACAGCAGAATTGTCTGACTTCCTTATCAATACTGTTGCATGAAATTTTGGTCATCTGAGAAAAAGAGAATGCATCACTTGGAATGGAAACACAGCACACCCTTAATTGTTTGTACTTTGTGGATACCATTTCTCACAAACAAAAGTAATCTTTTGCCTTTACTCAGCAATAAAGGAAGAAGCAGAGTTGTGAGACAAATGTAGGCTTACTGACACTTACCATAGTTTATGAACCTATGGAACATTTAGCTAGTATGGTGGATATCACCATAAACAAACATTGCACATGAAGGGAACCAAGTTTGGAGCAAATTTTACTTGAATGTGCTTGCTTACTTTTCCATTCACAAAATGTAATAGTCATCATACATTACCTAGTTAGATAATCTACTATATATAATCTACCTGTTATAACAGAAATAGTTAAGAGTTTAGAGTATAGTTAAGAGTTTAGAGTATATTTTGTAAACTAAGTACAAATCAATATTTAACATTTGTAGTTAAAGGTGTTCATACTCACTTTAACTAGTGAAATGGAATAAAATTAAAAAAAAATCTTCAATCAGGAGGTCTACACCTTTTAAAATTCCTTGGACAAGCCATTTTTGCATTTGCCTTCATTCTAGATGGAAAAAGCACAGGAAGCAAGTTGAAACTATTTCAAATAAAGACCACAAGTTCATCTCCATTTAAATTCTTACCACACTACAGATACTGTGAACTTTAAAAAAATGTATGCATTACAAATATGTTCCTTTATTGAGCTTATTTTACATTTTGCAGGTGTAACAACAATATACTCAAACAAAATGATCTCAATCTAAAAGGTCAGTTCTCTGCATTTTGGCAAAACCATATGAAAATAAACATAAACAGCCTAAAACAGCCTGTTCCTAATTACTAGTGCCAGGAGGCAATGCTACATTGTCTAGCTAAAAGACTATGTGGGAGGCATCTATGTGATTTCAAGCAGCATACAGAATAATTTTAATATTACTAATATTTTAACTGTAACATGCCATGTCAAGTGGTATTCATTTTTGGCATAAGAGTAACTTCTAGTTTTAGAAACAAGCCAATAAAATATTCCTAACACCAGTCTTTGTAGTATGGATGTTAGAAACCCATGGGCAAACTTCACAAAGAATGTTCTCCCAAACAGATAAAAGGATGTTTGCTAAACAGTCTCATTAGGACTACAGCAGAAGAGTCCTCTGTTCATTCTAACATCTGAAGGAAATAAAATTTGGGGGAAAGGAGTTATTCTCACTTGGATGACGCAATTTTTAATGGATTGGGGTAACACTGGACTAATTTACCAGGCTCTCTAAATGAAAAAAAAATTGAAGGATCAGCTAGTTATTCCGACCTCTAGATGGAGATAAAATATCAGAAGTTTTGATGATCATTTGAACTTCATTAGATACGAGCATCTGAACAAGAGCCTACTTGTCATTCCTTAACAGGTGCTTTCAAAGAATAATTTTTTAACATGATGAAAGAATCGAACATTGCTAAAATCAAAGATCAAAATGATGAATGAACCTCCTCTCCTTTCCTTTGATATAACTTGTTTCGAATCTCAAAACATGTGGGTGCAAGAATAAGAAAAATATACTGTACATATTCAAACTAAAGAATTGAAACCTGCTTATGATTCCATGTGGACACAGTCCTACACAAGCCAGTGAGTTACTTTCCAAGTACAGGAATTCATCTTAAAAACCTTTAAGGATGGAGATTCCACTACCTGTCTAGGTAACCTGCTCCACCCACCTAGTGAGAAAGTTTTTCCTAATATTCAACCTAAATCTCCCTTGCTGCAACTTGAGACCATTGGTCCTTGTTCTGCACCCTGCCACCACTGAGAACAGTCTAGCTCCATCCTCTTTGGAACCACCCTTCAGGTAGCTGAAGGCATCATCAAACACCTTCAGTCTTCTCTTCTCCAAACTAAATAAGCCAGGTTCCCTCAGCCTCTCCTCATAAATCACGTGCCCCAGCCCCTTCAACAAGATCAGGTACGGCCAGTTATTAAGATAATTAAGTTAGCTAAACACTTAATTAGCTTTTTCTAATTCTTAATTTTCAAATGATTTTGACCAACTATCAATGTCTTAATTTATTTGACTTTTTAAAAATTTAATATTGAAGCAGAACTGATTTACTTACCTATTCCTCATCTGGAACTAGAGTTTTCCTCTCTTCTAAATAGAAAAGCTCATTCACTAACAGATAATGTACATCTTTTAGATGCGTTCCACATATACTTAAGCTTATGGACTGTTTTGAATACAGCATTTGCCTTTCTGGTTGCTTCCTTTTCCATATTTACCATCAAAGTAAGGATATTTACTCTTACCAAGAGGTCACTATGGCCTTGGTTAAGCAAAACACCCTCAATTCAGGAAGAGAACTTTAGTATTTTCCTGAATTGGAGCCTACAAGAGGACTCCTGGAATTCATAGAATCATAGAAGTAGAGTCAGAAGGGACCTTGTAGATCTTCAAGTCCGACCCCCTGCCTGTGCAGGAGGAAAACTGGGCTCAATTGACCCCAGTCAGGTAGGAATCAAGCTGCTTCTTAAAGACCCCCAGGGTAGGAGCCAGCACTACTTCCTTTGGAAGTTGGTTCCAGATCCTAGCCGCCCTTACTGTGAAGTAGTTCTTGCGGATGTCTAATCTAAACCTACTCTTCAACAACTTGTGGCCGTTATTCCTTGTTATCCCGAGGGGCACGAGGGGAAACAAGGTCTCCCCCAAACCCTTCTGGTCCCCCCTAGTGAGTTTATAGATGGTCACCAGGTCCCCCCTCAGCCTTCTCTTGTGAAGGCTGAACAGGCTCAGGTCCCGTAGCCTCTCATTGTAGGGTCTGCCCTGCTGTCCCCGGATCATGCGGGTGGCCCTCCTTTGGACCCTCTCAATGTTGTCCACATCCCTCTTGAAGTGGGGTGCCCAAAACTGGACACAGTACTCCAGCTGTGGCCTGACCAGTGTTGCGCAGAGGGGGAGGATTACCTCCTTGGCCCTACTTGAGATGCACCTGTGGATGCATGATAAGGTCTGGTTAGCCCTGCCGACCGTAACCTCGCATTGTTGGCCCATGTTCATCTTGGAGTCAGTGATGACTCCAAGATCCCTTTCTGCCTCCATGTTCTCAAGAAGGGAGTTTCCCAACTTATAAGTGTGCTGCTGGTTACCACTGCCCAAGTGCAGCACCCTGCACTTGTCAGTATTGAAACGCATCCTGTTTTTGTTAGCCCACCCCTGCAACCTATCCAGGTCATTCTGCAGTCTTTCCCTCCCTACTGACGTGCCCACCTCACCCCAAATTTTGGTATCATCAGCAAATTTGAACAGGTTGCTTGTCACCCCGTCATCCAAATCGCTGATAAAGAAATTGAACAGTGCGGGCCCAAGGACCGAGCCCTGGGGGACTCCGCTGCCCACTTCCCCCCAGGTCGAATATGACCCGTCCACCACCACCCTCTGAATATGACCCTTCAGCCAATTTGCAATCCATCTAACTGTGTAGGCATCGATGCCACAATTGCCTAGTTTTTTAGTGAGGATGGGGTGGTCAACAGTGTCAAAGGCCTTGCTGAAGTCCAGAAAGACTACATCCACGGCGACACCTGCATCCAATGCTTTTGTGACCTGATCGTAAAAAGCAATCTGGTTGGTGTGACATGACCTGCCCCTAATGAAACCGTGATGGTTGCCCTTGAGCATCATCCCCGATGCCGGCGCATCACAGATGTGCTCCTTCAAGATCTTCTCAAAGACGGGGTGGAGAGCATCTGGACCTGCTGATTTGAACACATCCAGCCCTTCCAGAAGCACTCTAACCAGAGTTAGATAGAGGGAGAAACAGTTCTCCACCTCTGCTTAAAACCGTTTGCTATGCATCTTGCCAACTGTTTGATTTATTTTCTTAAGCCCAATTCAGAGCAACCTTGAGCACCTACTGTCTATGGCATAAATTCAGTGTGGGTGCCTATACACATGCTGCGGGGTGGGAAGGAGGGATTTAATTAGACAGCCTTGCAGAAGCTGCTCTAATAAAAACACTTCAGCACCTCATGTATTCAATGTCCCATGTTTCAAAATGGCCACAGGGACTCTTTAACTAAAGGTTGTTTGACGAGTTTAAAGTGCCCTCGCTGCCATTTTGAAGTGTAGGACACTAAATACATGAGATGCTGAGGCACACTGAAGTGTTCTAATTAGAATGCTCAAGCAGACTCGCTTAATCAAGTCTGCTCTGGCATGTTCTAATCAGAATGCGTTAGAGCACATTAGGGGTATGTGAAATGGCCGTATTCGATTCGGATTCAGTCCGAATCGGGGACAGTGATTTGATTCGGATCACTGTCCCGATTCGATTCAGCCAAATCTGAATCTGAAGATTCAATGCTGATTCAGAGAATCAGTGATTCGGCCATAGGCACAGCTTTAAATGTTTTTTCTACATAGCTCAAGGTACCAGGCATGGCTTATGAACTCAGATATTGGGGGGGGGAGAAATGAAGCATTCCACAGGAGTGTGGGGTGCCCCCCCCGCATGCTCAGCAGCAAACCCAGAAGTGGACCAAAAGTACGTCCAGTCCACTTCTGAGTCCACCGGGGAGTGTGCAGGGAGGCCCCCCTACTCCCCCTGGCTTGACAATCAGCTGCAGGGGGACCCCAGATGCCCCCCCCAGACCCAGGAGACACCAGTTGCTGAGCAGGAGTCCCTCGCACGCTCCTCAGCGGTCTGAGAAGTGGATCAGAAGTGCTTTTGGTCCACTTTTGGGTCTACTGCCAAGTGCACTGGGGACCCCCCATGCTCCCGTGGGACGCTCCACGCACCCCAGCATCTCAGCATTCATGAGCCGCCTGGTACCTTGAGGTATATAGAAAAAACATTTAAAGCTGTGTCTATGTCCGAATCATCTAATTTCTCTGAATCGATTTGGAGGGTTCCAATTCAATTTGGAGATTCGGCCACCTAATCAGGCCTAACTGAATCAAAGGCTGAAGCTTTGCACAGCCCTAGAACACAGGTATGCCCTATGTTGTTACTGCCTCTAACATGCAACAAACCTTGGACTAATGTGGGTCAGAAGCAAAAAGTGTACTTCCACATGGCTTATTCTTTAGTTGTTTAACTCATTTATGGTACAGGCCACAAAACAAATTCTTAATTTAACATATTAAAATGTACTTCCTATCATATTTCAGCATTCAATGAACATCTGTACTGTGGAAACAGGGGACCATGCTACACAAACACCTACTTCATTACTAAGCTTGAAGTTGCTGTGCCACAATACTTGTCCACTTCCTCACACTTTTAGATAAATGGGAAGCAGAATCTGACAAAAATAATAAGTACATCTTTTCTCTCACAGAGATTTCTTTACAGTAGTGATAACCAAGGTTAAAAACCACCTCAGTCAGTGAAATACTGTTGGTTTGCCTACATATTTTTCAGCATTTCATTTGCAGGTCTCCTTACACCATAAAACAAAACTACCGCTGACTAGACTTTAGCAAAAACCACAGCTGAAATGAACAAATCTTTATTACCTGGATTAACTGCAAAAAGCACAGCTCTGAATCAGGTATACATCATTAGCAACAGCTGCATTTTGTAATGTATCCAGTGATGGCCTGGTTTACAATACAGAATTCAGTGTAAGCTAAAGTAATTGGGCTAATATTATACTTTATTGTTTTGATAAAGTATATGCATCTTAAAAATCATAGAAAAGACAGATAATATTGAGCTGAACTTAAAGCAATTTGATGAAAATATGTACTGAGATACTTTTAATAAATAATTATTGAGGTGGTATGATTGGCTGCAGTTATTTAGAATGACCTCAGAGGAGATGAGTACTATGAGGAGCTTGTTTATACATAGATGGCCATCATCATACTAAAGCAAAACTAAGCTGTGTAATTTTGTATTATAAAAACATTCTCTTTGTCATTTTGTGGCTCCTTTTTAGGAACTGTAAGGTTGCTAATTCCTATTTCATAACTCAGACAGTATTAATTGTGTAATTTCTCTCTCCTTCTCTAAGTTCAAGACTTTTTTCTACCAAAAAAAGGTAAGTGTCATGCTATTAAGATCTTAAATATTAAAATCCTATGTCATCTGGACTTGTTAATGACCATATTCTAAGTCCTCTGGCAAACTATTCTTGTTCATTGACATGAACTTGTATGAAGTAAGCCGATTTATAAACTTCCATGTTTAATTTTGTAACACTGAAGCAATAAATCTCACTGTTTTGTACTACATTTAGAGATAAAATTGGTTTAAGCAAAATTATGAAAACTAAAAATCCTTAATCCAAATAAATTTGTTATTCAAATAAGTGTAAGAGTGACTAATCAAATGAAATAATATTAAAGTGTAATGCATTTGATAGTTTCTGTTCCATCCCAGCAGCTTTTAACCCATATCAAAGCCATAAAAGCTTTTCAAAGTGCCTTAATTCAATTGGCAATCTTTCTTGAAAGATGAGGCAAAACTCATCCTTGCATAACTGCTGATTTCAGCAGCGTTACATGACAGACAAAAATTGGCCTTCAGGGCACAGGACAAAGCAATGGAGCTAGCCAGTTTTCAGGTAAATTTTTTTAATTACTTCACCTCTAAAAGTCTCTCAGAATTGATCAATGGACACAAAAATCAAAACAGAAGCAATCAGTTCCCATTTGTACAGGGGGATGGATTAGATCAGTGTTTCTCAATCTGTGGGTTGTGACTCAAGACTGGTTTGCAAGAATATACGAAAGGGTCATGAACAAACTTTAAAAACAGATTCTCCTTTAAAGAAGAAAAACCATGGGAAATCATGGCTTTTCCCTTGCAGGCTAGCAGAGTTCCAACTTGCAAGGGGCTACTTGGGGACCGCCATATCCCACGCCCACGCCCCTCCTGCCCAACACACTCTGGGGCTGGGACTGGCCTTGCTTGTAAACATGGATGTCCTGGTACAAAACAGGTTGAGAACCACTGGACTAGATAACCTCTTAACATCCCTTCCATCCCCATTTTCTACGATTTACAAAACACACCATTTCTACAAACTATATTCTTGTTAAATTTTTGATGTTATGTGATATCCAAATTTTGTCACAACCCTTCAAAGTTACATAATTTTAGCCACATATACATATATTAATCCATTCATCTGGATATTATTCTTCTCCCATTCCAAAAGACCCTGAACAGGAGGGAAGGTATATTTTTAGTTTTAGAGATTGTTTTTCATTACAGTTTCCAGCAGCTTTTAACAGAACTATATTATGTTATTTGATCCAAAACAATACAATTACCGTTATCAATTAAAACATATTTATGCAGTCCTAACCTTGTCAAGCATTTTAGGTACCCCTCTAATTCTGTACGTTCTCTTTTCCAAAGGAGCATACACATCAAGGCTTTTCAACCAGTTTCTTTCAGAAGGCCCCGTTCTGTTATTCCAGTAAGACAGGATGCACTTTGTGGCCCTAACAAGGAGACACCAACAAATTTTACTTAACATTTATCCAAATGTTTGTCCATTTGTACAGCTATGTCACTGATTGGAAGTCAGGAATCTGACTGCCCAACACTATTTGAGCTTTGAAAGGAAGGCAACTTTTGAAGGACTCCAAACAAGAAACTACATTTGAACTCAAGATCAGGTAAAGGAATATTTTTGAGAAATCCCTTGTAGCAGAATCTTCAGATACTGACAATATTCCCATACTAAGGACACAAACCTGAACCTGGAAGAAAACCATCAAGAACAAAGATTTTTTTAATCTTTCAGTCATCTTTCTGCAACCTTTCGTATTATTTATGTATGCAGCTCTACCCTTTCCTTGTACATTTCTGTCTCCTCAAAATTCTAAGTCCAGACCCTGTAATTACAACCTAGGGCAGACCCAATTTCATGACAGATTTAATCAAAATCAGAGGGGCTCATTAATTCTTTCAACATTATGCCTACCATTATGTTTATAAAAACAAATTCTAAACCACTTAATGCTTTGCCTTTCAGTCTGTACTTTGCTTATTAAATCTCCATGTAATTTAAATTGTATGCTTCCTACATTGGAAGCATTTTGTTTGTACAGCACCAAGCACAGTCAGTACTCAAACAAAATTAAAGGAAGCCCTTTTCTAGTTCTTTCTAAAGAATACTACTTTAATGTGAAATTGAACATGTATTAGCATTTATTATTTTGTACTTAATATATCCAAATAAAATGTAATTTTGCATAAATTTTTCCAGTTAATCTTTCAGTGATCTATTAGACCAAAGCCTTTAATAGACTTACTGCACAGAGAAGGCTGATCAAGAGCATACTAGTGTTTACTTACACCTGGCAAACATTCTCTCAGTGTTGCTAGTGCAGCTATAGCAGAATAAAACAGGTCTGCCACACTATTGGCAAATGATTTTGACTACCATAAGTTTGAGCATTTCTAGATCTAAGATGAAAGATCTTCAAATTAGTGAAAAAGGTCTTAAAAAAAAAAAAAAAAAAAAAAAAAAATCAGACATACCATTAAGCAAATTAGGAAAAAAAAAAATCAGACATACCATTAAGCAAATTAGGAGATACAAATGCCACTCCTGGTCCTATACTGTTTTTTTCCCCCCTACAGAGAAGAAATACTGCAGAAATACCTTACATAAGAGACAAAGCAGTCTAAAATAAATCCCCATTTTGATACCTACCAATATACAGGTATAAAACTACAAGACTTCAGTCCTGAAATTTGAACTAGGAAAAACATAGGGTTGGTTTGTTTTTTTTCTTTTGCAATAAAAATCACTACATCTGCTTATGAAGTGCCCAAACTTTCTGAAAAAAGAGCCTAATTGGCTTACTAGACGAAAAGTCAATTGATCGCCAAGTAGGATTGCTACTTGTTTGAACAGAGATACCTCCAGGCAGTTCTAGGCTTTGGTCTTGAGAGAGTCTCACAGCAACTGCATTTGTATAGTCATAATTTAAAACACAGACTATATTTCAACAATTTCACAAGTGCAGAACATTCTCCCTCACACAAAGAAAAACAGGTCATACTTGGTGAGAGGACTCATTCTATCACTAGTTAAATAAATGAATAAGAACAAACGTACCAAAACTAGTTGTATACAGAGTTGTCCCCAAGTCTGCTTATTACAGATCATAGAGAATTAACCTTAGTGGAGGTCTGGCTAAGTGTTTCAGGAGTCACTCTGTTCTCTTACCTTCTGTTATGGTTGAAAAGGAGATAAATCGTACAGAGCTCTGAACAAACTTTAGCTATCGTCCAAAGTCATGAACCATTTTTATTTATTTAAAAAAAATAGATCCTGCTTACAGACCATGTGAAAAAGTCCATCTGGTATTCAAAGACTCTTTAGGTGATTACTGAGCATTCAAGAACCATAAGACTGTATCAGAGCCTAAAATACCATACGTTGGTGTGGAAGTATTGTGCTACACTACCCTAGCAGTCAGCTCCATCGGCTTACACTGTTCCATATTAGAACCTTTGGCAGTCACTAAGGTCTCTGCTACACATTTCATATATTATGCAATTCACTGGTTAATCACGCAATAAATTTAGACCAGCCACATATACAAAATAATTATCACACAATTCACTGGTAATCATGCTTTAAATGTAGATGAACCAAACGTGCAAAGTAATTACTACAGGATAAAAACGACTATCCAGGTATTAACAGAGTTAACCAGCTATAAAGCTAGTGCTTGAAAATGTATAACAACTCTATAGCTGGCTTCTACCCAGCTTTAATTGGAATATGTAGCAGAGTCCTAATAAAGGTTCGCCAGTATGTCAAAGCTGAACCAGTCTAACCTGAAATGTTAACACTTTCACACTGTTGTTTGGACATATTTCTTTTCATTTACATGTACCTTTTTAGTTTAGCTTAAAGTAACTAGGAATAAGTACAAGCTAAACCAAAAGCCACTCAAATTAAAGTAAGTATACCTATACAGAAGTTCAGACCAGTTTAAAATCTGGTTAAACTGCCCAAACTTCCTCCCTTAGATAAAGCCTGATACACATCAAGGGGTAAAGGGAGAAACAAGAGACTATGCAATTAGATTAAATGTATTCTGCAAATATTCTTGTGTCCAAGCTCCTGCACTGGTGAAGGTGGATGTGGTTTTATCAAGTCCGGACCACTAGCCACTGGTGATAATATTTCCTTTTCTGTTCTGTCATTCAATGAGTTCTCTCACACCGCTCAGTTCTCTGCTTTCACTATGTGATTTCAATGTTTTCTAGTTTGTTGTAATCTTTTTTTTTTTTTTTTTTAATCTTTTCATTAGTTTTACCCATCCAAATATGACTGATGGCAAAAAGGTTTATCAAATTAATCCTGAAACTGAGAACTCCATGAATGAAACTGAACAACAAATAGAAGCAGGATCTTAACATTCACCAGAATTAAAAGTTTATTCTAAAATCTGCAAGGCAGTTATAGCTGGATTACTATATTTAACTTAATTTTATGGTTGCTTACCCTTTCCTTCCCTCTAATTTAAAGATTTTTCTACCAATAAAGGTAACAAGAGTGCATCCTACTGTGTGCAAAACCACTGTAGAGACAGGTTTCTCTCTAATTCTGTGATCTTGGTAGAAATGGATACCAGGTCCAATTATTAGAACAAATTATTCTAACCTCTTAAAACCCTTAAGTAGTAGAGTAATTAATACTACTGGGAAATCTTTCTGGAGAGCTTTATTAAGCCTTTGGTTACTAAACCTCTACATTTCAAAACACAGAAGATACCAGCTCCCCCTACTGGGTGCCTTTGGATTTTCTCTATATTGGAGCATTGTACTTTTTTCTGACAGATATCATTTGTTTTCATAAGATTTAGGCATTCACCTTTCTTTTTTATGCCAATTTAAGATAAACTGTTGAAAGTCTTTGTATCTACCTCACCTGAGCTTCTCAAATATGAGCTTTCTGCATTCTGGGGAGATACAATGTTCTACTGCTGGGCTCAGTGCCTTCTGGGATGTCTCACTACTTTGGCTGGATTCTTATCAGAGTTCTGGGATTTAGGAGGTAAACTTCCCGTAAGTAATTTGGTTTTACTAGGCCAAAACCAGTTACAAATCACTTTTAGGCTACAAGCAAGCAGCATTTCTGATACCACAATACTAATGCTCAATATGAAAAAGGGGCTCAAGTTGGAGTGGCAAGAATGCAGGTAGATGGATTTGAATGAACTGGGTAGGGGTACACAAATATATCAGTTATTAGTGGCAATCTGGTAGCCAAAAGGAAAAATGATGTTACTGGTTGGTATTTATACCTGTAAGCTTGCAAAGAAGAATTTTTCCAACTACTTGAGTTGGTCTAATAAAAGATATTGGATTTACCCAAAGAACCTTGTCTGCCTGTTACTGGCTATCAGCCTTTTTTTGGTTACTGTAGCCAATAATGATGGTTGCATGCCCAGAGCACCCTGGCGAGCATAGTCTGGTCCTTGTGCCCTTGCTGCCAGCCTGAGCCCACGGCAGACTACAGGTCCCAGCAAACAGCAGAAGAGGGCACTGGGGAGCAGTCATAGGTGCCATGCTCAGCAAGAAAGGGACCGTTACCAGCTCCTGCTGCCACTGCCATGGAAATGCCATGCATACAGCAGATTCCTGAGCACTGGGGCTGCGCAGAGACGTTGGGCTGCATGTAATTGGGGTCAAGCATCGCACAAGGGACATTTTGGTCTGCCAGCGGGCACTGGGTACTGGGTGCCTTTGAAAAAATGGCTTCTCCCCGGTGGTTGCCAGAGCTTGGCTGTGTGGGGCCTGCCAGCACTGAAGCAGCAGAGTGCTCTGGGGCTCCAAATGTGCCTGGTGCCACTGTCTGCACTAGGGTCTGCCCTGCCCCCCCCGAGACGGCAGCATGAACTATGTGGGGAGCAAATAAAAAAAAGAAATTGTTGGTTGTAGCAGTGTTGGTCTAAGGACATACGCAGACAAGGTTCTTTGGGTAGATGCAATATCTTTTATTAGACCAACTGAATAGTTGGAAAAATTGTTCTTTGCAAGTTTTCAGGCACAAACGCCCTTCTTCAGGCTAATAAATGTATATGTCAGTAGTTCAGAATTCCTTGCACTATTACTAAATATCGGTTATCGGATCAGCATTGGCCGATATGGTTGGTTAATTATCAGCTATCAGTACTGGCCAAGAAAATCTTATCAGTGCACCCCTAGAACTGGGCGACAACAAACTGCATTACTTCTGTGACACTATACAGACACTGGTAGGAGGAGCACGAGTATGACTAGATGTGGTATAATTCAATCAAAACAGTATTTGTTTTAAGTACAAAAAATTATAGACTGAAAATCCATGGCATCCATTTTCTGGACACATGCATATACACACACACACTTTTTCAGCACAGCTAGTCTTTGTCTCTCAAAGATTACAGATTTGTTTTAAATGTAAATTGCTACCAGTTTATTGCCAATTGTTTGTCCAAACCAAATATGTATGTTCACCTTGCTGTTTAAAAAATAGCCCTTCTCCCCTCTGAAACAACTCTTTGGCTCATTCTGAAGAGCACCACTTCAGGCAATCTTTAAAATTATTTTGTCTAAAGAGAATGGTTTTATTTAAAAAAAAAAAAAAAAAAAAAAAAAAAAAAAAAAAATCACACTCAAATTTACCTGAGAAAGATCTGTTCAAATCCTAAAACAACTCCCATACTACGAAATGTAAAATATTGATTATACTATAATAGTAAAGGAAAATATAAAGCTGTTTTGGAGAGAATGCTCCCAACCAATTGTAGTAAAAGGAGAGTTCAAGTGGTGGATTTGTTACCATAAAGATATTTCATTTCACCTTAAAATGTTATGGTACGTGTCACTATTAAAATCATTTCTCCCTTCACTTTTTTAGTACAGAGTAAGAAGGTAATTTTTTTCCCAAAACTCAGGACTGGTCTTACCTGCTATATACTAGTCACTCAGGAGCTCTGGCACTGGTGTGACTTCTTGACAATTCCTATAAAAATATCATAGATTCATTAATATACTTCCTGAATACAGATATATGGGCAACTATGGAATGTTCTCAATATCTGTAATGCGTTAAAAACCTCAAAAAGTATATTATACAAAATGCAACATAAGCTTCAAAAATATATTCTTTACTGAAAAAACGACTTTGGAGATTCCTATATAATGATAGGACCAATTCAATAAAGACGCCACCTGCTGGCATGATCTCATCACAGTTCATTTATTTCCAGCGTGAGAACTTTTGTATTTAATGTAAAGCATTATGCCCTACAAACCTGTATTTCCCCCCCCCCTCTCAATCCTCAGTATGTTCAGAAAGACTAGCAAGCACTAGAACTGAGGAAGGTAGGGAAAAAGTGGAAAGCAGGGAATTTACCAATGGTGACATATCATGGAACAGAAATACATGGCTTCCACTAAAACAAAAAAAATTAAACATCATTAAGTATTTAAGCCCCGAGCATAAAAGTATCATTCACAAAATATTAAAATCTGTCATAACTAGGGAGCCTCAAAAACACACACAGTAAGCATTCCCCAAAGACAGGCCAGTTCACGATGACCCTCAGCAAGGTATATATGATCAATAGAGGCATCAATTCCCAAACTGTACAAAGGAAATGACTGGGGGAAATTAATATCCAACTAATACTGCTAGAAGCACACACAAAAGGGCTCCTACAAATAAAAGCTAATTTGTTTCCTCCACTGTCTTACTGAACGTATCAATTCTGTTGCAATCCATTTGTGACAAGACAAGAATCCTCCCCTATGCTGGAATCTAGCAAGTCAATTTTCTTCTGCATTATTAACTTCAAGATGTTTTCCAGTTGCATCTGTGTAGTAATACACGTGTCTTAATGACAAGATTATGTAGCTGTACTAATTTAATTTTTAAAAAGCTATTTTATCAGATTGCTGTTCAATGTTACCTCATTCTATGTGTATTACCTCTTGATTACAACTGTATGTTGATCAAATAACACACAGTAACAGTCTATGACCCTTAGAGAGGAAGAACAGAGAAATCTGAAAGTATTTGAATAACAGGTTAGAAAAAGAGGACTACGGTTTGGACCTCTGTTTGATTTCTCAGCTATGAAGAGATGTAACAGTAGGTTAGACTTTGAGGAGGTGGTGGTTGTTAGTGTGAATGCAGGACTGATTTTTTTCCCACCTGACTAGGGTAAAAACTACTACTCGTTAGTGTTTGATCAAAACAGGTGGGACACCCTGAATTAAATGTATTGATAACAGGTAGTACAAGTGTAGCAGGCAAACTGAGTTATGCTCAGGCTCTTACCATAACTTTAGGCCTTCCTGGAACTAAGTAATTAAATTGTAAAGAGTGCCTAAGGCACTGAGAAAAATGAGTGCTGCGATTGGTACAGTGGGTTACCAGGTACAGTAGTTTCCCTAGAAGGAAAGAAAACCAAAAATGGAATAGGATTGGAGTACCTTATCTAAAAAGATGAGGTAAGAAACTTGAGGATTGGACAGTTTGAGATGAGAAAGTTACAAAAGTAGAGGACAAACAAAGAGACGGTGCGTGTTTGCGTTGCCACCCTGGGGAGACAGAAGCAGCTTTGGAATTCTTGCTCTGAGTAACAAGGAATCCAGAAACTAACATCCCACACACTCAGCAGAGGATCTGAGGCTGGTACCACTGAAGGTCGCTGTTGTAATGTCTAAGGAACCGCTTGCCCGGTCATATTGCAAGGCTAATTATCTTGTAATAAGCCTAGGAGTTACTAATAAAGTTCACTTGACACCAAATCGGATGAGGGGCCATGTCAATCCTTGGGGGTCTCTGGTAAAAGGAATCTTGGGGCAACAGAGGTGTATAACTATAAATAAGATCAAACATTTCACATCTAGCCATCTGCTGGAATTATCTATCAAGTGACTTGAGAGACTGTCCCAATAGCTTTTCATACAACTCAGCAGTCTACATTTATAATGCAACATTAAAAACTTTTAGGGATGACCTACCCAATTTGATGCCTTATGTTGATTATTTTGACAACCATAAACTACTGAAGATTGTCAAAGGGATTCCTTGCCAACTGAAACATTCTATGGACTTCCTTATTAGCTCTCCATTTCTAGATCTAGACTTTCCAAATGTCACACACAAGCATTAACTTAAATTTTGGGGAAGGAGCTAAATTATGTTTGGCTTTTGGGATGTTCTTTCTGTAAAAGTATAGTCTAAGGAAAAACAAGACCGTTCAAGGAAAACAAAACAAACCTCCAAAGATGTTTCCTATATATGTGTTTTACTCTTTCAGACAGAATAATATTTTATTCTGTTTCTAGAAGCAGCCCATAATGAATCATTTCCATCACCCCAGCTTATATTTTAGTTTCCTGACTATATCTGACAGATTTCTTCAAACTGCTTTTGAATCAACAAAAGGTGATACTATTACAGGCGCTATTTTTCATACAGATGAAACCTCCACAGAAGAAACCTGCCACTCCCCAGTGAATGTAAGCATGCTGTGCATCTGGGACAGCCACAGTATATCCACACAGCACATCCCCACGTGCAGTGGCCATTATTGGATAATTACTTAGGGTGTGGGGGCATGCTTGTACAACGACTGGAGGGTGCTTGTTCCTGCTCCTGTCTTAAGGTACCTTGTGGGATGGTGAAACTCAGTAGCAGTATGTGTTCCCAGGGGCCGCTGGATGGTCCCACTTGTGGTGTTAAATTGCAGGGCAACACAGAGAGCATAAAGTATCCCTTCTGTCTGCAGGTTCAAGTCTGATGTGAGGTGATCCATAGACTCCTGCTCAACTCTCATGGACTCCCCAAGTGTCTCATTTGTATGCTCAGCAATGGCTGTGTGTCACTCTTTGACGTCTGCACATCACCTGACAAACCGCATAGTGGTGCACTGCAACTCCTTAACCCTGTGCCTGACAGAGGCCATGCACTGGTGGTGATAGATCTGCTGTTCCTCCCTCCATTGACTGGCCTCCATGATCCAGGAGCAGCTGGCCTGTAGCAAAGAGGCCAGCATGTCCATCTTTGTGCAGATGCAAGTCTTCCTTTACCTGGAAACTTTCTGAAAGTCTCCGACTGTGTCCTCAGGCTGTTATTTGGTCCCAAGGTGCCACCACTGCCATTTACAGGTACTAGCCTGACACTAAAGGATGAACAGTGATTTGGATGATGGGGTAAAAAGCAACCTGTTCAAATTTGCTGATGATACCAAAATTTGGGGTGAGGCGGGCATGCTAGTAGGGAGGGAAAGACTGCAGAAAGACCTGGATAGGTTGCAAGGGTGGGCTAACAAAAACAGGATGCGTTTCAATATGGACAAGTGCAGGGTGCTGCACTTGGGCAGTAGTAACCGGCAGCACACTTATAAGATGGGAAACTCCCTTCTTGAGAGCATGGAGGCAGAAAGGGATCTTGGAGTCATCACTGACTCCAAGATGAACATGGGCCAACGATGTGAGGTCACAGTCGGCAGGGCTAACCAGACCCTATCATGCATCCACAGGTGCATCTCAAGTAGGGCCAAGGAGGTGATCCTCCCCCTCTACGCAACACTGGTCAGGCCACAGCTGGAGTACTGTATCCAGTTTTGGGCACCCCACTTCAAGAGGGATGTGGACAACATTGAGAGGGTCCAGAGGAGGGCCACCCGCGTGATCCAGGGACAGCAGGGCAGACCCTACAATGAGAGGCTACGGGACCTGAACCTGTTCAGCCTTCACAAGAGAAGGCTGAGGGGGGACCTGGTGACCATCTATAAACTCACTAGGGGGGACCAGAAGGGTTTGGGGGAGACCTTGTTTCCCCTCGCGCCCCTCGGGATAACAAGGAATAACGGCCACAAGTTGTTGAAGAGTAGGTTTAGATTAGACATCCATAGGAACTACTTCACAGTTAGGGCGGCTAGGATCTGGAACCAACTTCCAAGGGAAGTGGTGCTGGCTCCTACCCTGGGGATCTTTAAGAAGCAGCTCAATGCCTACCTGGCTGGGGTCACTTGAGCCCAGTTTTCCTCCTGCCCAGGCAGGGGGTCGGACTTGAAGATCTACAAGGTCCCTTCCGACCCTACTTCTATGATTCTATGAACAGGAGTTTACTGTTGCCCTGAGGGGATGAAGAACTCCTCAAAGGTTGCAACTTGCAAGGCCACCCAACCAGTGGACAGGCTCATTCACCCTGCCTACTCTCAGCATGTTAACTTCATTCTCTCTTTTGCTCCCTAAAGACCCAGGAGAGTGGGGGCCATGCTTGGGAAGCCACAAGCAGACAGCTATTGGGTACAGGAAGAGGCCAGGTCTCCTAACTCTCATGGGAGCTGTAAAACAGTGGGCCACTTGAGGTGGGTGGGGGTGGGACTGTGCTTGGTGGGGTCTGTCCTGCTCCTTTGGGCTGGAGTTGAGTATGGTCTGTTACTTTGGGTCCCTCCAATACCACTGGTCTATAAGTGCAGGATGTCAGTACCTTGGCCAATGTCACCCTGATGCATCTAACTCCACAGCAGAGGCAGCACCTGCTTATTGCTGTGCAAGACAGTGCAGCAGCCTTTGCTTGCCTCTTACTGCAAATAATGTTGGTCTCTGAATACTGTCTCGTGAAGAGGGTAGGCACGCTATGACGACTCACCAGTGCAGTTGGGTCTTTCCTGGAATGTCAAGGAATACCCAATGGTGTACTTCACTATTTGCTACAACCACCTTGTGTGATCCAACTGGGAGGCCTGAAAGGTCAAAAATCAATCTGCCTCTAGCTTAACTGTCAGCCAATAACTCAAAAAGTCTGAAGACAGGTGACTGCTACACCACTCAAAATGCACAGCTTGCAAATGTGAATGGAGCAAGCTTCCTCACCCCCATTCAGTTTATTTGAGGGGAAGGTCCAACCACTGCTCTGACGAGCCCACAACCGTAGGAGCTATATGCAGTATACTTAAATATTTGGGTGGGAGAGCCTGAAAGCCTTTTAGGGTTGGTGGGAGGAGGTAGTGGCAGACCTCCCCCCAGCTCCACATGGACTCAGGGCCCCTAGCCCACCCCATGGCTCATCCTCTCTCATTGTGAAACAGCCCTGGACTGTGCTGCACAACCTGAGTTCACAAGGATGGGGGAATCAGAGAGACTTCAGGCTGACTTCTGGGGTTGGCATCAGCATTTAGAAGAATCCAAAACAGTACAACCAATGCTGTGGCCACTTGCAGAGGAACCCAAGCTGGTACAGAAGTCTTCAAAATTGACCAAGTGGCAGACCTGATGATCTAAAAGCCTTTCCTTGCTTGCTGGCTTACAATGCATGGGTTGTAACACAGTGCCTCTATCCATGCTAATGAGTTGTTTGCAAGTGATTCTCCCACTTTACTCAACATTGGTGTGGCCGCAGCTGGAGTACTGCGTCCAGTTCTGGGTGCTGCACTTCAACAAGGAATGCTAAAGCTTGAGAGAGTCCAGAGAAAGGCCACCACATGGTCAAGGATTTGCGTGGCAAGCCATATGAGGAGAGGCTGAGGGACCTCCGACTCTTCAGCCTAAAGAAAAGAAGGCTGAGAGGGGACCCGATTGTGGCTTACCTCTATAGCAGAGGCATATATCAGGGGCTCAGTGAATAACTATTCACCAGAGCGCCATGGGAGAAAACTAGAAACAACGGTCACAAACTCCTGAAAGAGAATTTCAGGCTGAACATTAGGAAAAACTTCTTTACAGCTAGGGTGTCCAGACTATGGAACAAGCTCCCTCCAGACGTGGTGCAATCATCTACCCTAGAGGTCTTCAAGAGTCACCTGGCTGGGGTCGTCTGACCCCAGATGTTTTTTCTGCTCATGCACAGGGCTGGACCTGATGATCCTTCGGGGTCCCTTCCAGTCCTATGATTCTATGGGAATAGAGACCACTGCTGCTACTTTTTCAGAATGGGAACCAAGGCAAAAAGCTTGAAGGCACTAGCGATGAGACTGGGGGGAGGGGCACTGTAGTAGCAGCAGCGGCATTAAACGTCTGGCAATAAAGCCAGGATTAATGGCTTATCTCAAGCTCTGGGTGTGAGGCCAGGTATAGCAGGGAGAGTCCTCACAGCTGTGCACTACCGCGCCTGTGTTATTAGTAGGAGGAGGGATGAAGTATTAATTGGAAAATTACCTTAAATGGCAACAATGACTACCTAGCCGAAGTGGGAGCCACAACACAGTGATGGCTCATTGACTGTTACAAAGTGCCTCCAAGACAGAATGTTGGTCCCATTAATGACCCATTTTGCCTAAAGTAGTTCCTATTAGCACTTGCACAGGGGACTGCCCCCCCTGGCGGCGGCGTGGGGTGCTGGCTGAGGGGGACAGAGGGGCAAGCTCCCCCCGCCCGGAAGGTGGCAGTGATGTGGGGTGGTGGGTGGCAGCGCCCCCGCCCCCCATCATTTCTGACAGGTAATTGGCTAGTGTTCTTAAATAACATTCTAGACATTCAGATTAACCTGTGATATATATCACCCTTCAGTCAAAGAAGTTCTATGTTTAGCAAGTAGCATCTTCGAGGTGGGTTTGCCGTTTTTGTGGCTGTTTGTTTTTTTTTTATTGCCCGATAAGATATTTGAAAGTTTGGTATGCTACCATTTATCATGGTGGGAAATGTAATGTCTGCCAGGAACCTTAGCCACATTTCAAGAAAGAAAGAAAAAAAAAAAAAAAGAAAAGAAGGGCTATGCAGGGATATGAAGTTGAAATGAAAGACAATCTAAAACTAAACTACTAGTTTCCCTGTTTTTAATAAAATGTATTTAGAACATGGGGCAATAACAGGAAAGCAAATGGAAATAAAACGCATCTAAAAGAAGGAATTTATTGCATTCAAGGTGGAAGCAAAACTCCAAGAGCTTAGTGAACAAATAAGTAGGACAAAGTAATTTTTTTATTTCAGAACGAAGAAAGAATTGGCACTGGCACAAGTCCAGAATCAAAGAATATGTGTTATATGAATACAGAACAGTCAACATTAATGATGTGGACATTGGAGTCGGAAGCAGACTGGCCAAGTTTGCTGATGACACCAAACTTTGAGGCAAAGCATCCACGCCTGAAGACAGGCTCTTTAGCCTGGAAAAATTCAGGCTCAGGGGTGATCTGATGGCCACCTATAAGTTTATCAGGGGTGACCACCAGTACCTGGGGGAACGTTTGTTCACCAGAGCGCCCCAAGGGATGATGAGGTTGAACGGTTATGAATTAGTGCAAGACCGTTTCAGGCTGGACATAAGGAAGAATTTCTTTACTGTCCGAGCCCCCAAGGTCTGGAATAGCCTGCCATAGGAGGTGGTTCAAGCACCTACACTGAACACCTTCAAGAGGTGCTTATCCTATGACCCCAGCTGACTTCCTGCCCTTCGGGCGGGGGGTTGGACTCAATGATCTTCCGAGGTCCCTTCCAGCCCTAATGTCTATGAAATCTATGAAACATAATGAAAAGGGTTTCAAGCAACTGCAGAAAAGATTTAAACTTTTAATTTTTGTGTTTAAGGTAAAGAACAAGCATGCAGGACTTCAGAACAAATTTAGGACATAGATATAAATTAGATTTTAAAAAGTGATGTAGGTTTATCAAAGATCAGATTAACCAGAAGTTTGGTTCATCTAGCCAGGCTAAACTGGATTCTAGAAAACTAGTTATATTACCAAAGAAAGACAATGGGAATTTAGTAGATCTAAACTAAAATAAAGCGTTTATTATGCTAATTTATCAAATGTTAATAGTCATAATTGGTAACAACCTAATGGGCTACAAGGAACTTTAGAAAACTCTCTCAAGGACTGGCAGCAGGATGACTGTATTTAATATTTCCCTTAATGATTTTGTCACAAAATAAGGGTAAGAAATGTTGTTGGCATACAGAGTTCAGATGCACTAAGTGACTTGATTAAGATAGGAAATCTCATCCTATAGCAGAGTATTTCATCGTAAGTTGGAAATGACAGGAGAAAGACCCTTTTATAGGATGACTAACTACAAACCACAGCTGAGATGAAGCCGTGGGGAAAAAAAACCAACTAAAACCAGCAGCTAGTTTGACCTGAGGATGTATCACAGTATTTCCACTAGAAGCTAGGAAGCAATACTGTCATACAAGACACTGGCGCACACTCATTTGGATTATTAGATAAAATTCTAGTTACTCATGTTCAAGAAAAATTAATTCAAACTGGAACAGGTGCCTTGGAGAAAGACCATAAAGATGATCAGAGAAATTGAGAATTTATGAAAGCAGAATAAGAGCTTGGTTTGTTTGGCCTAGCAAACTGAAGGCTGAGCAGGGATATAATTGCTCTTTGTAAATACTTTTGAGGGCAGGATGCTGAGCACCAGACAGGATATTTTAGCTAATGGACAATGCTGGCATAAGAACAACTGGGATTAAATGAACCATGAATAATTTAGGTTGGAAATTAGAAGACAATTTATAGCCATCAGAGCAGCATGGTTCAGAAACAGCTTTCCAATTGGTGTAATGGGAAAAAATGGAGCATGGTAAGTTTATGAAAAGGATTTCATTATGTAGTCGCCTGTGACAGCAGACAACTGGGCTTCGAAGAAGCCTCTTCTAGTTCTGGGTTATATTAAACACAGACAGGGAACAGATGTATGCCTCCTGAACAAATACATCTCAAGGAACCATTTCATAACAGAATTTAAGGTTACAAAAATAATTCCAAATTAATCTGTATTTAAAAAAAAACAAAACATACACATATGTTATGCTATTGTTACTTGGCAGACCAAGCTGAAAGGATGCTAAGAAATTAACAACAAAGCATTTAGGCCTAAAACCCATATCGGTCTACCTTCTTGGTACAGAACTATACAAGGTCCATCTGTTTTCTGCAAATGATTAATAAACTCACAAGTATTGCCATGAAACTCCTGTGCATGTTATGCACCTACCCAGTGGCTGATACCAAGTTTCAACCCAAGTGAGTTCTGGATGATGTCAGGAAAACACTTGGGCATTCTCAGAGTGATGAGGGGTTGATGACAGACCCTAAAGGTACCATGCTGGCTTAATTCAGTACTCCTATCAACTAATGCCACCCATGGTAATGAATGCACTACCAATGCACACTGCCCATTCGCCCCACTGAGACCCCAAAGAAATCTTTTGTGGTCATTATGAGTACCATTATGGACTGGGCCAGTGTAAAGCCACCAACTATACCCACCCACTGAGAGCTGAATTAGGAATTGGCCTTTAAGACTTATTAATATGAGGCTTTGTCTGTTTCTGAATCCCTGTCCTTGGGTCTCTTTCATTCACTGAAGTCAGTTTCCAGCACACTGAAATACATTTTGAAGCTTAAATGAATCCTGAATAGAAAAACTTTTCAAGAACTTCTAAATTTTTCTGATATTGGATGGATACATATGACAAAATTCAGAGAAGTAGTTTTCAAAAAGGAAAAACAAGAAAGCTGTAGTTAATTATTTTCAAGTCATAAAGAAAAGGATATTTAAATTGTGGGAGTGTAAATGTGTGCAACTACAAAACTAAGTATATAATATGACTGTAGCACTCTTGTCATTGGAAAACTGATTAAATTGTTCATGGTGGTTAGTATCTTACTTAACAAGATTAAATATTTCCAGTTTCAAAAGAAGTCAGTCATGCTTCAAAGCCAACCCAATAAAATGAAACATACTTCATAAATGTGAAATCAGAGAAGTGGCTAATGTCTAGTAGGTATAAACCAAAGTGGTGCCACAGAGTTGATACAACCTTAGTGTATGGTTGCCTCTCTCAGTCTCAGCTACCATGCATGTAAGTACATGTATGCAAGTCTACAAAGCCCAGTTCACTATAGTTTAGAAAAAGCAAATAGTCACATTTTTCAGATTAAGACATTACAAAAAGAATTACTGGAGGGTTGAGGGTGGAAGAGGCACCTAATAATAAGAAACAACTTAGCCCTATTCTTCAAGTAGCAAGAGTGCTGCTGTCTCCCAAGTCTTTCAGCCTCAATAATACACTTCAGGATCATGTTTTTTTCAAGTTGCATCCTTCATACTATGCTGTCACTGGACTGTAGAACCAGCTACAAGACCATTTTTGTTTTAGAAAACACATGAACCTTTAACACCTAAATATGATTCATTATTAATCTGGTCTCTTATAAACACACAAACACAAGGATTATTAATGAAACTGCTATGGGAAGCCTTCAAAACAACAAATATAAGAGACTGTCCTAACAACTCTGGGTTCTCAAGTCCAAATTGTGCATTATGTAATTGGAATATACTCTGCTATTTGAAAATCTCTTTACGAGAGTGCTATCCAAGTAGGTTTAAAAACTGGTTTATCAACAACAGGTTTTGTTAAAAGTAGATAATGAGTTTCAATTCGATCAACTTTATAGGAACAATGATTTCTGAATAAAAATTCAGCTCTGCTTCATTATTAGCTAAAATCCAAATATAGCAATTAAAGTTTAATATCCTTATGACCATCAAACTCAATTAGTAACTTCACAAATACAATAGTGAAGAGTCCTTACCTTTGGATTAGAATGTCAGGCTGAGACAAACTACACACTGGTCTTGAAAAGACCCCAATTTAGCAAAGTACTAGAGCATATGAATGATACCATTCCATTTCAGTTAACCATGCATTTTAAGTGCCCTGATTAATTGAAATCACTGTCACTACAATGTTCATATTTAAACAATATGTTTAATGTTTACTTAGCAAACAGTTTTCTTATGTTACCAATCTGCTAACAAAGCACTACAGGAATTGGTTTCAGTCTCTTTCTCTTCAAAGGTTCAAAATAATAAATCATCACCTTGTATCAATATAAATCACCATTGGCTTGAAATTCAGGCCTGACAATTTTTAATCAACTCCCCCAAACCCTCCCTCCCCAAAGATTCCACAGTTAACCTATTTGCAAATTGTAAGTTTTACTGTTTTGTTCAAAAGACAAGACTGACTCTATACTTCTAATACTATTCATTCAGATCTTATAGTAATTATATTAAAACCTTTGCACTTACATTTTATGTAGTAATATTTTCATAGCTGGTTTTGCCTCTGATTCGCAGCAGCTGAGGCAAGCAGCTGTGGAGGAGTGGGGGAATTTCCCTTGGCTCCCTGAAGCTGTCCTGGGCTGCCCTGAGACTGGCAGCAGCTAAGACAAGCAGCTGTGGGGTTTGGGAAGGGAAGAATTCCCCTCAGCTTTGTGGGGCTGCCCTGGGCTGGGGGACCCTGTGGGGGGCGCTTCCCTCCACCCCGGCCAAGGCAAGGGCTTCCTGTTGTCCCCATGCTGGGCTGCAGGGACAGACACTGGCCCAGACGACGACTCCTCCCTCCCGCCTGCGGCAGTGGCTGAAGCAATCAGCAGCTGGGAAGAGGAAGGGCGGAATTCCCCTCTGCACCTAGGGCTGCGCCTGGCTAGGGGACCCTAAGTCAGGGTGGAGGAAGCCTCCTGAGATATCTACACTCCCAGGGCCTTGGGAACTCCTTCCTCTTCCCTCCTTTGGCAGCAGCTAAGGCAAGCAGCAGTGCAGGGGAGTGCCCCCCATAGAGGGAGGGCTGTGTAGACCCAGGCTATGAGAGTCTGGGGGTCTGTTCCCCTCTTCCCCCCCCCCCCCCCCCCCGCAGCTGCACGCAGAGCAGCCCCCCCCCCCCCCATGGGCTGATGAACACAGGCAGGAAGCGGGCTAAGGAGCAGAGGGGCAAGGCAGACCCTGCTCCACTGGAGCAGACAGCATAGACCAGGGCTGCAAAGCATCCTGGAATGCTGGGGGACTGTGAGTTAACTTGAACCAGAAAGATCTGGGATGGAAGTTCCGTAAACCAATGTGACCTAAATCAATGAAGTCTGATGCTACATCTATCCAGGTGTATCTTAAACCAGTTCTGGCTATTTTGAAAGTGGTTTATGCACACTGAACTTCTGTTCTGTTACAGGTTTCAACCAGTTTCTGATGATCACTTAAACTGGTTGGTGTGCAACTTCTGTCCCTAGTCTATAAGCAAACAGCTACATGCAAATGTAGGATACTAGACATGATGGCCAGAGGCCCCTTCCATTCCTAATTTAACCTATAATTAGTTTAAGCTATAGAAATCTTATAATGTAGCCTAATAATTAACAGAGCTTTTTGTTTCATTTGTTTTGAAGAGGCAAAAAAGCAATACAGATCAAAAGTTGTTTTTTTTTTTTCTCTCCCCCACCCCCCCCATTATAATGATACATCATGGTCTTCTCAGTAAGATTCTGAAAAATGATTTTTTTTGTTAATAAAATGCATGCTTATGACATCCAATTTAATAGACCATATTTATAAAAACAGATTACTTAAAAAAAAATCCATTGACATTACAGAAAAAAAAAAAAAAAAATCAGCAATGAAAACGAAATACCTCACTGACAGGTGAAATCAAGGCAACAGGTTGCTTTTTGACAGTGGCATTTCCTCATTTAACCTGCCCAGTGTCTGAAGAGTTGATTACATCCTTAGAAATTCACATGCTAGTATCAATCTTGGTGAGAAAAACTACATCCATGTATATGATGTGAAAATAACAACATGAAATGGATTATGGAAGTGCATTCACATTTACAGTGAAAATTCCAGGCAGGTTGTGGAACTAATAAATTTTGCAATTCAGTTTTCAAAATGGTAAAAATCTAGATTTGTGTTTTTTACTGTTTCAGGATAGAAAAAATACCATTTGAGTTTTCACAAATTTTATTCTACTTAAATTAAAATGGTATTGGCTAGCAGAAATTTTCTGAAGAGAAATCAGACCTGGTACTAGCCTGCATACAAATTATCGTGCTGGCAATATGGTTGTCAAGTCCAGCAATCTTAAATCTAAGTATTGAGGAAACTGGATAAGAAATTTTATTATTCACTTTTGACTCGTTTAGAATTTTAACTCAGAACTAAATAATAAAGATATTCATGTCAATCACTTGCAGAAGAAACTTCTTTTTGTTTCTGACTGCATTTCTGCCAAGTCTGATGACATGGTGACAGAAATTATATCTTGTGTTTTTTTCTCAGGCCCGAGAAAGACAAGCTTTTGGATACCAAATACTCTTATTTCCCCATCACTTATATAATTGGTCAACAACAACAACAACAAAAAAAGATCATTCATGAAAATCATTGCCTCTTGCATTTTTCCTGAACTATCATGTCTACAACATCACTTCAACACTACTGTCTTATGTAAGATATTTCATGGTAAATTAGTTTACAGAAACCTGCATTCTTAAAAGACAATGGGATTTACAAGTTATTAAAAATATTCCATATGAATGAAAAGTCCTCTGCTTATCTACAGGACAGCAGCAGGGTAAACTATCCACATTAACTTCCCTACTAAAATATTTCAAGCTTGACTGGGGAAAAAGAGGACTCCTTATGAAGTACCAGGGACAGTTCATTCTCCACAACCTACATAGGTCTTTGCTTCTCTGCTAAGTTTGAGAACTAATGCAAAACATAGTGACAAGTTTCTGATGTGCAAACTCCTCCTATGTAGGTAACACACTTATTAAATGCAATAGACAACACAATTCTTACTGAGCTGAATCAAACTGATGTAAAGATCTGAATCTTATTAGCAATTAAGTGAGTCTCTCAGACAACACACATTGCATGCAAAACTACTATAGTAAAAGAAAACTCATATCCTAGTGCTTAAGTGTTTAAAAGTAAAGACAAGCAAGAATTAATTATCCATTATTTATCCATGTTATTTATCCATAAAGTATTAAAAAAATAAAATATTTAAAATATTTGAAACAAAAAATTATTTATCCATTATCCATTTATTATTTATTTAATTAATTATCCATTATTTACCCATAAGCAAGAATTAATTATCCATAACCTTGATTTTACTCCTTGCATGTACGTCTTTTCCTCATAGGAATTGTCCATTGCATCTAAACCCAACATCATCAGATCCCCAGCACAAACTTCTGTCAGTTGGTAGGATAATAATCTATTCACTACAGAGACAAAGGTCTTACAAATGGTGTCAAAGAACAGGTGATAGCCACTTGCTTAAAGCAGTGATTTTCAACCTTTTTTCATTTGTGAACCCTAAAAAATTTGGAAGGGAGATACGGACCCCTTTGAACTGTAAATTAGAGAATTAAATTCTAATCTTAGGTAGGGGCATAAAGCCTTGCTTAATCTTAAAAGTCGAAAATTGCAGAAATATTATTCATATTCTGCAAAAGAGGGAAGCCTAGAATTTATGATCTCCATATTCCCAACCCACTGTATTTTTCCATTGATCAAAAGGTATTTTCTGGGTGAAGACTTTTCTGTCTGTACGTATTTGCAAATGTGTGACATTTGGCAGGTCTGATTATGTACTGGAGTAATAAAAGTAGTTGACTTTGGCAGCTGGTATATTAAGGTACCCTCCAAAATGCTACTTTGGTGGTCCTATTCTAGCAACTCTACAAAAAAGAACTTATTTTTCAGTGTCCATATATTGATGGAAGCTTCTGTAATGTAATTATTTTCATCCTTACAGGCATCATGACTTCCTGAAGAGATGGAAAGTGACAGAAAGTCAAGAATACCTTCACTTTTCCCTCTAAGGCCCAGGGAAAGGATGTGTTGGTGTCTTCTTCTCAAGTTTTCCAAATCCTCCCTTCATTGAAGAAGACAGATTTTGGGAAGGAAAATATTTGTAGGCTGGATGGAGTAGATTAGGTATGAAGAAAGAAAGAAAAATAAAAGACAGGAAAGAGAAGAAATTATAAAGTTATAGAATTTATCTTCTCCCATTTCCACAGCTACTAGCTGAAACAGTTATGAAAAAAATCTCTTCCCCTCTTAGTAGAGCTCACAGCCGTGGGCCTGATGATTTAACAGAACATGTATTATACAAAGAGGCTGAGAACAGACTTAGATTCAAATGGCAACAGAGGAATGAGAACATCATTTTATAATAGCAAAACACTAGCACAGCAGGACAAAGTAGGTTTCTGTTAATCTATCCGTTTTTAACTGGTTTTCGACGGTGTTTGTTCATTACGGTGTGTTTTTGGCCGATGTGTTCTTTGCTCATTTATAAAAAGAAAATATTACTTTGCAGACACCTTTTGAACAAGATTGTTTTTGCAGCTATTTCACAGCAATCGGTGGGAGTTAGGTACCCGAATACCTTTAAAAATCTGGCCCCTGTCTTCTTGGAGGAGCACTCTCAGTGGCAGGTTCAGTCAAATTAGGTTATTGTAAACACAAATGTAAACTTCAGGATTATAAAAGGCATTGAACCCAGAGGAATAACAGAGCACCATGTAAAGAGTAAAGAGCTTTACAAGTCCCACACTGGATTTGTAACACATCACAATCATTGACCATTTCTCAAAACTACTCAATTGTCCAGCGTAGCCGCGTCTCTCTAGCAGCGGCCGCTACCCAAGGCTGCCGATACCCGTGCTCCGTGACGTCCCAATTAAAACGTGTCAGAACATACTCAATGAATCAAATGATTCATTGAGTAATTAAAAACTTTCCAACCGATGTTCAGAAAGTGCCCAGAATCAATACAATTTAGAAAAATAAGCTCCCTCCCACCTAAATCCAGCTGCAGGACAGTCAGCTGCGACAGCCTGGCCTTTTGCACTCCTTCCTTGCATTGCAGAGCAGGCTCGACGCACCTGCTCGTGAGCCCGCCTGGGCCCCGCTTCCAGGGCTGCCGAGACACTGCAGTGCCAGACTCGCAGCCGCAGCCGGCCAGGGCGCGGACCGGCTCTGTGGGGCCCTCCCGAGGTCACCTGCGGGCTCCGGGGTCGCTCGAGGACGCGGGCGCGCGGGCGGGAGCGCAGTGTGACGCGTGGACCCGCGGCCAAGCGCGGCGCGGGGGGAGGGGGTGGCGCCTTCGAGCTCCCCTCAGCCGTTTCTCTGCCGTCGCAGGGAAGGGCGGGGCACGTGCCGCTCGCCCCCCCTCCCCCC
>NW_005842561.1:507435-517948 GCF_000455745.1 Alligator sinensis | reverse complement strand
ACCGGCTGACGGCTGCCGGGGGCCGCGGGACACAAAGACGGCGCGCGCCGCCCACGCGGGTGTTCAGCCACCGCCCGAGCGGTGTCGCGCACCTGGGGCACCCACCCCGTTCCCACGTGCTGCCGGGGCGGGGGCGGATACCGCCCCGCTGCGCCCTGCGGAGGGGGGTCCCGCCTCGCGCCTTACACGGAGCTCGGGGCAGGCGGGGAGCCGGGCTAGGAGGGAGCATGAGGGCACTAGGCCGCAGCCAGGCGGGTCTGAGCCGGACCCGCGTTACCGAGCTGGTAATCACCGGCTTTTCGGGAGCACGGAAGAAACCAGCCTGGACTGCAGCAGGGATGGTGAAGGGCAGATGTGCGGGGCAACCTCCGGAGGGGCAGGGCCCGCCCGGGGTGGCCTTCCCCAGAGGTTTTTATGAGCCGTCTTCTGGGGATGATCTGAAATGCGCTTGTTTTTTGTCTCGGTGCAGGATGGGCTCTTGAGGCCCCCTCAGATTCGTGCAGGAGCCGATTCTGCGCGGGATGCGGTGCTACCCTGTGCAGGGCTTCCCCCTTACAGCTTTTAAGTGACGGGGCTAAGCACCCCATGGGCTGCACCAGCGGGGCCAAATGCCGAGAGGCCACACTAGGGCGAGGTACGGGCCTGCGCTGTGCAGGCGCTCTGGTCCCCCACCCAAACTGGGGGTGCAGCAGCTGAACAGGAGCCTCAGGGCCACAACTTAATCCTGCATGGGCTGTGCGCAGCCCACAGCTGCCACAGGACAGTCCTGCTCCAATTCATTTAGTCCAGGCATTCCCAGACTGTTTCAGGTCAATAGCTCACAAGTGGAGTCCTCAACACCAGTTTCTGGGCAGTACTAAGGGGAGTTAAGTCCATGACCTGGCCAGTATTGCTCTTCCAAATAAGGGGTCACATTTTCTAAATGTGTGTGTGTTTACAAATAAGGAAGTGATCTGAATGATAACTTTGCTGTTAAATGTGGTGCAGCCCAAAGGAGAGTTCTAGAACACTGGATATAGTCCACCTTCCTTCTGCCAGGGCCAACTTAGTGTTGTCCTCTACGCACAATGTTTCTTGCAAGTGAAAATACCACTTTTCTCAAATCTAACATCTCCCATGTTTCTTGTCTGTTCTGTGACACCAGTATGCTTACATCCTGAATGTGTGATATTGTAGCAAGATACATTGATCTGTTCTTTTTGTATTTACTATGGACTAGCCAGCATGCTTGTTTTATTAGAAACAATGATGTTAACGTTCTGGACTGTCACACACTAGACCTGTATTCCAGGTACATTTGTTGCCTTAATGTTTCCTATAAACGTGACAGGCCCATCAAAATCCAGGCAAGTAAAAGCAACCTGGTGAGTTCTGCAGCAAAGGCTTTTTTGTTCTTGTGTCTGTGTGGAGCCAGATTTTGCTTCTTCAGTAATATGATCTCTGTGTCTATGTAAGAGTGGTCATTCATAGCACTTCACATTTTTATGGGAACCCAAATAAAAAAGTTAATGCATACAGTCCATTAAAAAACATCACAGGTTGGTTGATTTGAATTACACTCTTCATTTCCTCTTATTCAAATTGCCGGTACAAACTTCCTCTTTCAAACATGTCTGCATAAACTAACTTCTGGTTCTCTCTGGCCATTAAAGACTGAAAGGAAATTCTGATTCTGAACTGAGTTTCTGCAAATTGTTATTATGATCTGGGACAGATGGGCTGTGCTTGCCGCTTATTTGCACAAAAAGCCCACTTTACTGAGAATTTTTTTTGCCATGCTTTCCTTCTTAACAGCTCTTTAACAGGGATTTATTCAAAACCATATGTACAAGACAATTATCCTCTTTATATCCGTTCCATTATAAAAGGCTATTTAGCAGCTACTAGGTGGGCTTTCAGGAGAGTCTGTGTCTAGAAATCCTTTGCCCCCCTGAGAAAAGTACCAAAATTTGTTTCTGGTCAGTTTTAATGAAGGCCATAAATCAAATGGCATGCTAGATTTTTTGAAAACTAAGTGTTTGCAAATTCTGTAATCAATAGAATTTTTTTTCCATGTTTGTTTCTTTTTTCTTCCAACTTAAAAGTTATTAAAATGATACCTTTTATTCCTGTGCAACTAACTTTTTTGCCACCCAGACTTGGAAGTGAAACTAACTCTAAACAAAAGTGAAACTGATTGAATTGTCCAAGCTGAAATACAAAATGTAAACCTAAACAATGAAAGGTAAATATTTTTTTCATATTTTAATAAATAGTCAAAAGTGATATTAATAAGATGGGAAAGGAAATGTGATTGTTTATCACAGTATTGTCTAAGCTGATATTTTAAGCCTTTTACCTGCAGGTAATGGGCTTTGATTAGCAGTACACAACTGCAGACTATTCTATGTTAACAAAAGTGGTGGTGAAATGGACGTGACTCCTGTTAACTAACCTCATCACTCTTCTTAATGATAAACACTAGATAACATGCTACAAATGTCTTCTTCAGAAACCAGTTGCCATGTGGTTCATAATGTGTCCACCTAGGAGTTTGTGACAGGGGGCCTCCTGGGGCCGAACTCTGTGGCCTGCCCACCTGTCACCGTGACAGGAGGCCTACTCAGGGCTGAGCTCTTCGTGGCCCGCCCACCTGTCTCTGGGCAACCGCACGCTTATCTCGCCCACCACACCTTTGATGATAATTGATTCGTATATCGATGTCAATTAAGCAGGAGGCTGCCCATTGTAGTGCCCCGACGCCAGGGGGCGCTCTGCGGCTCCGACCTCCCCTAATACCGCAGCCCAAGCCTCGCAGATGGCATCTTGGTGTTAACACTATCACCGGCCCCACACTGGGCCCCAGAATCATCCTATACGACCCCACTATGATCTCTCCTGATCAGGCAGCCTCTCCACCTTCATCTGGGCTACCTAGCCTCCCCGAAGCCTTGTTCCCCTCTCGGGTGTGGTTCCCCCGGAACCTTCAGCTACCTGGCCCTGGCCCACCTCCAGGCCAGTCAGGACCCCAGGCCCCCAGCTCTTGGGCTTCCCTCGCGGTGGGCCCCCGGCCCTTTTGACCCTCTCTGGTCCTGGCCCCAGCATGGGCCAGTCGAGGGTACTATCCCCTTCGGGCTGGGTCTCTAGCCCCTCTCTCTCTCTCATTCTCGGGCCTCACCGTGCCACTACTCCCCGTCCTCTCAGGGGCAACCGCAGCACCACGCCCTATACTCCATACACTCTCTTGGGGTCCGCCCTCTGGGCCCCTCCAACATAGGGTTACCCCACCCAGTGGTGGGAGCTAGGGGTTAAGGCGCCCCGACACGCCTTTCACCGTGGTGATCACTGGCCTGGCATTTCCTGGGGGCTCCCGCGCCACTGAGAGCCCCACCAGACCACCCACTCCCGGCAGGGTGCAGTTTCAGGTCATGCCCAGGACCAGGAGCCTCCTGCCAAGCCCTTGCAGCTCCCCCTTACCTCCAGATCATTCGCTGCAACCAGGCAATGTTGATAGGCAGGCGCACACAGTGCACTACCACACACCTCCCCCCTTAAATGGGACTCTCGTCATCGCCGCCTCTCACTACCGCCCCCTCACACCGGGGCTACGCAACCCACTGGTTGCAAGTGGCAGGCGCACACAGTGCACTACCACACACCTCCCCCCTTAAATGGGACTCTCGTCATCGCCGCCTCTCACTACCGCCCCCTCACACCGGGGCTACGCAACCCACTGGTTGCAAGTGGCAGGCGCACACAGTGCACTACCACACACCTCCCCCCTTAAATGGGACTCTCGTCATCGCCGCCTCTCACTACCGCCCCCTCACACCGGGGCTACGCAACCCACTGGTTGCAAGTGGCAGGCGCACACAGTGCACTACCACACACCTCCCCCCTTAAATGGGACTCTCGTCATCGCCGCCTCTCACTACCGCCCCCTCACACCGGGGCTACGCAACCCACTGGTTGCAAGTGGCAGGCGCACACAGTGCACTACCACACACCTCCCCCCTTAAATGGGACTCTCGTCATCGCCGCCTCTCACTAGTGCCCCCTCACACCGGGGCTACGCAACCCACTGGTTGCTCTCACCACTGCCCCCTCTCACTGGGGCCGCCCCCTCACTGGGGCCGGGGTCACCGTACCCCGCACGCAACCCACCGGTTGCAGAGTTCATCAGTAGTAAATCCTCTGAAGTTTAGTGCTTTCCTGATATACAGTTAATTCCACTAGGCCATAACAGAACTATTTTCCCTTCCTATAAACAAAATAAATAATATAATCTCTTATATTATTTTAAATTACACTAAGAAAATTTGAAAGCTTGAACTACATCCAGGGTCTGCCATATCTCACTGGCAGCAACAGACTTGCAGCCAAAAATAATAAAATATCAATTTATCAAATTACAAAACAGGAACACTGTTGTGCTAAAAAGTAAAGGAAACATAATTCATAAAACTGAACATAATAGCTTCAAAAGACTGAATAGTCTATAGCTTCAAAAGACTATAACATTTACATTAAACACAGATTGGAAACAATCTCTTAAATTTGACAGATGTAAATACATTAATCAAACCCTGCAAAATCCATGTAAGGAAGACTTAAGATTGTCCAAGGGGGATAGTGGGCATATAGGTGTCTTCCCAATCGCTTAAAAGCACTTGTATATCTTTGTGCATTTAGTACCATTATACTCAACAGGCCAAATTCATCTTGGATGTTACTTTAATGGAGTTGAATTAGTGATAATTTTTTCCTGGTCTGCTTAGAGCACCAATATGTGGAAAAGGCTCTTCACACTGTCAGATGCTCTAGAGAGAACAGTTCTACGCTAGCCGTTAATTATTTACTGGGAAAAAAAACCTCACGACAATCCACAGTTTTTCAAAGTTGAATTCTCATAAGCGAGGCCATCAGAGCAAATTTTTTCTAGATTGATGTTTGGACACTGTGATAGTTATTCATCTGCCAGAATGTTGATAAACAACACCAGTTTCAAATATGTTCTGGGTGGCCAATCTAAAATAATGAACATCTATATCCCTTCACTGTCACAGTTCTGAGAACATCACGGGTACACAGCAGGGTCCCTTTTCCTGTTTAGAGAAAAGCTAGTCATTGGCATCATAAAATGTGTCTAACAAGCATTTTTTTGTAGTGCCACAGAGGTCAACACTTGAATAACCAGACTTCCATTACTGCATCTAGTTGTTGGAACATCTTGATTGACCGTTTCTCTGGCAGCAGTTGTCTGCAATTGAGTCATTTATCTTGAATGAAGAGCTTGCCTGACATAATTTTCCTGGATGGTCACAAGTGCATCTCTGACTAGATTATAATTGGTTTTGTTTTTTTTCCTGGCTTGATTTTTCATTTTCACTGTCTCAGTTTTGAATACAGAAATAGTGTGATCAGTCTGAAGCAATATAGAACCAAATGATCATCCTGCATGCAAGGCCCTTATAACAATTTTGGTGATTTTATACTTTAAATACTACGTTGATTTTTCTTCTAGGGATATCATCTGAGACTAAAAACTTTGTTTAGTGTGGTACCTCACCCTTGTAGACTGTCAAATATTTTAATTATGTCCCTTGTGGCTTCATTATTGGCACATTTAGGAATATGAAACAGTTCTAATGTTTCTTATGCTTACTACAGCACTAAAACTTCAGCACTCCCTTTTTTTTTTGTAATTTCTGGAATAAAACATTACATAGGCTTACGATAGTTAATTTCATGGTGCAGTAACGTGACTTCTCGTTAATAAATCAGACCTTTCCTTGAAGGGGTAGTTTAGAGCAATACTGACCTCTGCTGGATATCTGAGTGGTCACAGCTGCAGCCATATGTGGATGGACCTGCCCAAATTTTGTGGCACTACTTCAGAAAAGAAGAAATTCTTCCAGTGTTTTTTTGGACAGCATCAAGCTTGTACAGAATTCCTTAATCCATTTACCCAGGGAATGTGTTAGTCAGAAACATTGATTTAGATTCTGTTGACAAGAAACAATCCAAAAGCTTTGGATACTGATTAAAAATCAAACTGTCTTATGCACAGTTTCAAATTCAAAGATTCCAAAGTCCAGACACATTAATATTTAGCCTGAGTTACAGTGATTTAAAATAGCCCTGAAAATATAGAACCACCTAGGAATGGGAGGAGGAGGGAAAAAGTTTCAGCAGCTGCTTTGTTGGATACAGCTAATTGTGGGGCTTAGCTAATTGTGGGCCAGTACTATGAGTCATGGATAGAAGCACACCATAAAATGTGGGACCTTACAAAAAGAGATGCAAGAGGTGTCTTTACCTTCTGAGATGTGCATGCCTTTACCTTCTTTCATTTTGTATTTTTTTCCATACTTTCTGAAAGCATGCAATAAGGTGAATTGCATGTCACAGGACAGTGACAGCAGAATAACTTTTTTTGCCCCATTAAAGGGATGAGTTTCTGAAACTATAAATGAGCCTACAATACAAATAGTACTTGGTATGGACAGATCTATGCATCAGTTGTCTGCCAGTACTTTCTGTGGCTGGATTCTAGCTGATCTTTAATTCCTCTTTAGTGATAACTGGAATCATTTGACAGATTAAATTGAAGCCACATTTAAAACTGTCACTGATCCTGACTAGCATGGGATTTCCTTTGTAAGATGCATGCACTGGGAACCAGAAAAAGGATAAATTCCCGGTAAAGAGAGAAAATGCTGGCTATGCATTTTGTGACTCACAAAGTAACCAAAATCAGTGGTACAATGCATCCAGAATTGAGTCCTACACTTCCTATCTGACCATCTGTTCCATCCTGCTAGTAATAACCATTATCATTTAAATGACTTTTTGACTGAAGCTGTCACATCTAAATACGGCTTCCTGAATTCAGATCACATTCTTGACAAAACAGTTTGCACAGTGACCATCAGCTATTAGAGGGCCTTGTTACATAGTAATTTTAGGTGCATTCTGGAGCTATTAACCCTTGGATTTGCTGCATCGTAACACCTTTTAAGTGGCTTAAACCACTCATCATTTGGCTTTAAATTATGCCACTCTAGGGCAGAATTATCCCTAATCTGCCTAATTTTGCTCCTGTTCCATTAAAGTGTGACCACTTCCCATAACTATTCCACCTAAATTGAAGTCTTCTACTATCCCAGGATATAGTAGGTGAGCTGGCATGCCAGGGCACAGCAGAGCCAGGCATGGTGCCTCACCCCTCCAGGGTTGTTGGGCAGAGTGCAGCCCTGCAGCACTGGGCGGCTGCAATGCAATACCATTATGCTGGTCCTACTGGTGGTGGTGCAGGGGGTGAGCTCCAGAGATAAAAGGATTGGGCCCCTCCAGAACTCACTCCCCTCCCCACCCCAGCCCATGCTACCACCTGAGTCCAGGGGTTCAGATTATTTTTTTCTTTGGAGCTGGTTCCCCACACCCCCCGCCGCCAGCCGGACACTGCCTGAGCTCCCACCTTGTTCCCTGTTATTTGTATTGCATCTTTGATACAAACTGCATTCCAATACTATATTGAGGTAAGTGACAACAGTAAAGTTAAAATAAACAAAGAGAAAGAGAGTAATTACACATCTACAAGCAAGAGAGAAGATAACGAAAGCAGGCCAGGGCTGTCTCGAAGGGTCCCGGCAGGTACTAGGGATAAATAAAGCAATTATGAAGTAGAGAGGTACAGAAACTGCAGAGAATAAGGTTCTTTTGCCAAGTGTGACAGAACAAGCAGAGGAAAAAAGGAGAAATAGAGAAAATAACACACAAACGGGACAAAATTAATCAGTAGTATAAAGCAGGTACAACTTCAGTGACATCAAAAGAATTGCAATATTTCATAACAGAGGGGTATGTGGTTAGATCAAGGCCATGGATGTTTTTAAAGAACAAGAGAGTATTTTTTTTACTTAATTTGAATTGCACAGGAAGCTTGTAGGTCTGTGTGGAAAAGAAAGGTAATGTGGTCAGGGTATCTTTTGGTATGGTTCCCAGTATTCAGCTTGATGAGAGTGTACAGGGCTTGCACTTGTGGAGGATGTACACAAGGAAGAAGCTGGGTTAGTTAAAGCAGCAGGGGATGAAAGGGATGCATGAGAGCTTGAATAGAAGTAGTGGTATGCAAAAGCAATATTTTAAACAGGATGGTAGTTAGACTTATGACACAGGAGAGGTGGGAGTACAAGAAAAACTCAACAATGCTGACACCAAGGTTATGGTATGAAACACTCAAGGAGAGAGATGAATAAGATGACACTTGTTCCACATGAGAATTAACATGTTTGAGGCAGTTAGCTCAGGATCATGCAGTTGAGTTAGTCAAGCCATGCAGGCTAAGTATGAACAGTCAAAAAGCCTGAGGCTGAATCGGTCAGCAGGTCAGTAAACGTTGCATAGATTGAACCGATAAACAAGGGAACAGATGTTAACTTTTGATTCCACAAATGCAGTCACATGCCTGCAGTGACCAGGCCAGAAGCTGGGGGGCATTAGAGCATGCCTCCCTGCTCAGCTGGAGCAGACAACTTGGGCCAAGGCTAGCTCACTTGCCCTGTAAGGGGTGGGGTGTGGCTTTGCAGGGGAGATACAAAGCATCCTGGGATGCTAGGGGCCTAACAGTTAACTTGAATCTGGAGGGGATCTGGAACAGAAGTTCAATACTGATTTAACCTAAATCAGTTAAGTCTGATACTGCATCCATCCACGCTTATCTTAAACGAGTTTCAGCCATTTTGAAAGCAGTTTATATGCACTAAACTTCTGTTGTATTACAGATTTGAACTGATTTCCAATCACTTATACCCGTTTGTGTGTAATTTCTGTCCCTAGAGACTAGACAAAAAGGAGATATTGAAGTTGTCAAAACGGTACCTGATGTTCGAAAGAAGAATAGGTGACAATGCTGAAACCTGTATCAGGGTCAAGCAGAACAATGCTTTCATCAAAAGAAAGAAGTTAGCTTTGTGGAGGAGAGCAGTTTTTGTGTTTTGGTCATAGCCAAATTTACCCTAAAAGCAATTAAAGATTTAGTTAGGTAAAATGACAAGAGATAAAAGATGTTTTCAAAGAGTTTGCTGAGAAAAGATCTGAAATAGCACATCACTTGGAGCATCAGGATCAAAGAAACATGTAGAGTAACAAAGAAGAAAAAGAAATACAAAAATATGGCGTACTGTTTCATAAACTGTGATGTGTCCAAACAGAATATAGTCTACAGTCATCAGCTGCTCTTGAAGTGGTGATAAAGAATGAGGATTCCATGGGTAGTCCCAAATGTTTTTACATCCTTTTCTTTTGGTGATCTTAACACATTTTTTCTTATGAACTAACACTGAAGTCTTTGTCTAAGATTTACCAAGACAATTGGCAGCCGCTTACCAAATAACCTTTGCTTAGTAACTTCTATGCTCGGTAAGTATTTATTTACTAGAGCAGCCCTAGGCACAGAAGGCTGCACATAGCACTTAATATACCATTACTAATAATTGACATCTGCCTGCTAGAGCTCTACTAACATGATTAAAATATTTACAATGCTTGTGGGTTCCAGCACCACTCAGGTCCTGTATTATTTGCAAGAACTTTGACCCCATTATGTAGCTTGATCATTTGAACTACAAGCCTGAAAAACTGCAGTTAAAATCCTGACATTTTATCTGCAGATATTTGGCATAATATTCTGCATACAAGAAAGGAAAATATGCTTTAATGCATTCTTTCCACGTTTCATTAGGGACTAGCTCTTTCTTTGACTTAAGTTGTTTTGCTTTTTCCATGTAACTCAACTCAGATGTGGAAAATAACCCAGTTGTCTTCAGTTTAATATAGTTAGTTTGAACTTCTGGCTCTTAAGTACTAGCAAGAGACAGTAATATTTAGCTTGCATACACCGCAGTTGAATTTACATCTGCTAAATTTCTATTTTTAAAGAATAATGTCAAAATATTTAGGTTTAGAAAAAGCTTTTAGCTAGTGGGGGAGGTTGGTGGTAAAGTAAAAGATGTCTCAGTGTATCCAGAGACAGGAATTTGAGCCTTCCTCTGGATTTGCACTGAAGGCTGCCCACAATCAACTCAGCTCTAAATGGTAACTGGTTATTCAGGTTGGGGAGACCCCCAATGCTGTTGCAGCTGGGGCAATAGAGGGGTGGTGGCCAGGTGAGAGCCTGGTGGGGCACAATTTAACCCCTCATGAGCTGCCAGTTGGACAGCCCCAGGCTACAGAAACTGGCACGTCTTAATTTATATTTAGCCACCTAGACTTGGGGCAGAGCATTAACTGAAAATTAAATCTTTAGCACAAAAATAAAATACATGGGTCCAAGTTAGAGGAGGATCCTTTAGTCAAAGTTCTACAGAAAACGTGTAACAGTTCAGCCAAAAAAAGCAAGTATAAACTTATATAATAGGCTGTATTTATTAAAGATTCCAAATGCTGATGAATATCTCAGTTGTCCAAAGCCTTCACTGGCCCACGGGCAACAGTGCTGAGCAAGTAATTTGCTGTGGGCAACATCCTACTT
>NW_005842561.1:498043-507404 GCF_000455745.1 Alligator sinensis | reverse complement strand
CTCTTTCCTTCAGCCTCAGTTTTAACTTTTTGATTTCCTGTGGCTTCAAGCAGTCAGAATACTCATGGGCAGTATCTTGCCTGGGAACCATAGGTTTAGGACCACTACCATATCTAGTTAAAGGTTGAACTCAACCTTAACAAGTGTAATGTGTGATACTTAGCAATAAAATAACTTGACTCAGCTGTCTCCTCTAATTTAACTTAGAATATAGTACCATGTTCTAGAGTCTTTGTTTCTTATATCCTGTATTTTTATTAATTTTAAGAAGAAATGTTATTTTAAAAAGTTCCTTAAAATGGCTTTTTCACAGCACTCAGTGAATTATGACAAAAATATCTTAAATACAACTCTTTTAATAAACACATCTACACTAATAAGCACCAGCAACTCTCACACTTTCAGTGCTGTCAAAATGAAGCGCCTTCCAGCAATGGGCAATATTGGAAGCCTTTATTCTTTAAAAGTAGGGGTAAAGGACTACCTTGCTTGTTATCACTCAGGCTTAATTTGAACAGGCGGTGTCAAATATACAGTGTTTTAGAAGATTCTGGCCTGCCTAAGTGAAGATAGAATCTCATTGCTTTTTCGATAAAAAACAAGCCTATCAGCAGAGTTTTTTATCTTTGTTGCTATATCTACTTATTTTAAAAGTTCATGCTTTTGCCTTCTAGTGACTTTAAATTTATTTTTTTTTGTGGAACCCACATATAATGATCTACAGGCTGTGTTTTCATACAGAGTTTGAATTACAGGGGGGCTGAGCACTCCCCCCCAATAAAAGATGAAAGCCCGCCTATAAGAGACAAGAACCCTCCCACAGGCCAGTCAGCCCCCAGCCTTCTTAAGTAGCCCAGATGGCGATGGCAATGTCTCCCTCTGGCTGCCACCGCTGCAGACCCCTCTCCTCCCCAAGTCAAAATGTAATTCAAACCTTGTTTTTATATAGTCTTCCTACTTGAATTTAATCTCCACTTATCACCATGGGAGATATTAGATAGCCATATTAGTCACTTCATCTAGCAATGATTCTTCTCATTATTCATGCCTGTAGGTAGGTTATTGTGATCATGTGTCTCACAAACAAAACCATACCCTAAAAACCATTTCATTTTCATTTATCTATATCCAGAGCTGTTTTAGGGGCAGTGAAAAGCTACCAGTTTCAGGGGGAACTGGCATGACTAGTTTACAAATATTTGAAAATATTCATTTTATAGTTGTAATTAAGAACAAGAATTGACTCATAATCATTAGTTTAACAGATTAAATTCAAATTGGACATGGTATATTATACAAGAAGTCAGCATGACAGGCTAATTATAACAACCTTTATGAACTTGTGAAAATACAAGCAAGGCTATATGAATACTTTATCTTCCAGATAACATTGTACATGAAATAAAGAACTCATTATCTTTTCTTTTGTTGTCTAATCATTTTCATTTTGTTTGGTTGATCCAGACATTAGAGTATAGGATCTTGCCCGCTTAACTGACCATAATATAAAATGACATCCTGACATCCTGTCAGCTCAGACCATAAGGCCATCAGTTCAAAGGGCTTTGAGATGCTGCAAGAAGCACATGTGGGAATGAGAAAAGGTACCTGGCGCTGCAAATTTGCAGCGCGGGGGCAAAATTAGACCCTTGGATATCCAGGGGTCAAAAAAAATTGCAGTGAAAAGAAGTGGGGCAGGGCACAGTCCTGGACCATGCCATGAGGCAATCAGAGGCTGGGTCCTCCACAGAGACACTCTGGTAACCAGTCAGAGCATCTCTATGGCTGGCTGTCACCCCAGTGCTGAAGCACACTGCCTGCCTGCACCATTTGCTGTGGGGGTTTAACCCCGGTGAGGGGGCTGTGGCCCCTTTTGGGGTGCTGTAACCCCTGTGGTGGGGCTGTTGCCCCTCTGGAGGGCAGCAAAACATATAGGTATTTAGAATTCACTGCATTATGATGACAGAGGCACTGGTAGTCTTCCAAATAGCTTTAACACTATAGCTATATCAATATAACATTGCCCAGCTGATCACTGTCTCTGCGTCTCTCTCTCTCTCTCTCTATATATATATAGTGGTCTTTTGTTTTAATTGTGGAGGAACATGGATTTGGGGGTATTTTACAGAGTGACTTTGGGATTTTTTTATCTAGGATTTTTCAGTTTTCAAATAGGGAACACCAGCATTCCTTCTAGGGAGGCCAGTGGCAGGACCCTGCCTGCTCAGAGCTGGCACCTTGGACCCAGCTGGCTGTGGCTGCCAATTGCAGCCAGGAGGACATGCTTTGACAGTTCAAAGCAGGCTACCACACCTGGAACATCTTCTGGGCAATAGCTGGCCAGATGACCGGGCAGGGGGTACACATGGCAGTAGTGTCACACAAAGGCCAACTCTGCAGCCACAGCCCACTGACAGCTGGCCCAAAGGGGCAGATGCCTCTACTGGCTGTGCAGTCCCCATCCAGGTCTGGCAGATGTGCAGCAGGTCACAGCCAGGCAGCAGCCCCCACTGCCAGACTGCCGCAGTGGGGAAAGGGTGCTGGGAGCTCTCAGGGCTGCTTCAGCAGTCCAGCTGGCACAAAGGGTAGTGTCACCAGGTACCAATTGGCTGGGCCCCAGAAGCTCCTGAGAGCTAGTAGCCCTGAGCTACTTGATAGGGCAGGTTTTTGTACTGATGGAGCCAGGACAGGGCAGCTTTTTATACTGCTGGGGACAGCACAGGTGCTGGTCCCAGGCTCTAGCTCCCCCTGGCTGCAGATCCAGGAGGGGCCAGGCCGGTTTATTTTGCTCCAAGTGGCACAATTTGCCCCAGACCAAAGTGCATGTCCAGACACATGTGCTGAGGCAAAAAGCCCCGGCTCAAATTTGCTGCTGCAAGCACATGTGCCTGCATGTGTGGATGCGCCCATTGATGTCTCCAGAAAATCGTCCATATCAATTGGAAGGACAGGAGAATTAATACCAGTGTTCTGGCTCAAGCAAACTCCACAAGCAATAAAACCATGTTTATACAGCACCAGCCCTGTTGGCAGAACATGTACTAAGAATGTTTGATAACCAGCTCCCCAAAACAGACTCTATACTCCCAACTCAACAATGGCCACCACCCTAGAGGTGGGCAAAATAAGAGGTTCAAGGACACCTTGTTGGTTAATCTGAAGAAACATGATACAAACGTCAGTACCTGGTGTGCGGGCCCTCTCCCGATCCCATCCTCGTCGCCATGTGCGGGCCGGGAGCGATCTGGGCCCTTTTTGTGCTCTGCGCTGGCTGTGGCCAGCAGCCCGGGCACGCGGGGTCGGAGAGAACGGGTGGCACGCTAGAATTAGGCACGGACGCGTAATGGTTGATTTAAAGATTATTTACTTACACCGAAGATGGTCGCGGTGTAGGCTGGAAAACTTGCTTGAGTTGCGGTTACAGATAGAAAAGATGAGAGGTGGACTAGAGTTCCTTCCCGTGAACACTCTTCTAGCCCGTCCGGTTGGAGGCTCTAAACCGCGAGCCCGTCACGCCAACCGAAGAAAGTACTCGAACCAAAGAGCTCTGAATAGACTCACACGAAGTTTGCTAGGCTAGGATTGCGCGTGGTGACGGGGAGAGGCTAGAGGCTGATCAGACCCCTGTTGCCTGCTTTAAATGCGCTGGGTCCAATAGGCTCCGCAGCGCTTAGAGATCTTCACGAAACGTGAAGTCTCCTCCTCCTGGCGTTCGTGGAGTCCTCCAACTTGGGCGGAAACCATTCAAGCTTTTTATACGGCTAGCAAGCCAATCACTAGCCGCCACATGTGCATAATTTCACGCAAGCCAATAATGGGGCTCGAATTAGAATACAAATGGCGGGAACTCTTTGCACCGAGCATTTCTTAGATGCAAAAAGAAATCCACCCTGCAAAGAAAGCTACAAATTGGCGGGAAATTCTCCCTTGCACTGGGGTTCTCCTTTACAGCAGAAAACTCCACCGTGCAAAGAAGCTGCAATTTAGCGGGAAAAATAATTTAGCAGTGCCAAAGCGCACACAAAACAAAAATCACAACTTTTGGTTGTGACACCTGGGAGGCTCAAACATGTAATAATCTCTAATGGTGTTGTGATATCTGACAAGGCATTAGTCATTTCGAATGAACTCTTCTCACTATGAAGACAAGAGAGACAAATAGAAAGAGGTGTGATCGAATATTACCAGGATCTACTTCTTCCTGTGAAACTATTTGCCATGTCTGCAGTCAAACATGCGAATTTCAGATCAGTCTCCTCAGTCATCTATGGACTCATCAACATTTTCCCTATTTACTAGAAGACTGTCATCTTTGTTTGAGGAACCGCTGTTGACAGTGAATGTTATCATTTAAATCATACGATCTTTTTGCCTGGTAGTATGTCCTTTTACTAGAGAATATCTGTTATTTTTGCTGCAGTGTTCAAAAATATAGCACAGACCATTTATATGATCTAAGTGTCTGGATTATGTTAGCTTTTCTGCCCTTGTAGGATTAAAGCCTTGGAAGTACTGAGAGACTTTATTTCCTAATTTCATGATGCAAAAGAATCAATCGCAAATCTGAGAGACCTTCCAGTGAAACAGAATAACTGGCCCAGGCTTTGTGCTTTAGTTTTGTACCCTGGCTCGGTACTTTAGTTCTGTAGTTTAGATCTTGTATGTTTCATATTGATGCCAGTTGACTAGTTGATTTAGGCTATCTAATCTAATAATTTTGTAAAGTCTCTTTGGCTTCTTTATTCAGTTATTCATAGGCTTGCTATGAAAGTTCATGGAACTTTTTCCAAGCCACACTTTTGATAATAGAAATCGGCAGGGCCAGGGAACTGTTTTCTGATAAAAGTCAAGGGCGACTGCTCTGTAGATAAACATGGGGATAGATACCTTATCGTAAAAAGGTAAGTCTTTCCACCTTGTTGCCCCCTCAGCCCACAAGAAAGCAAAAGGAAATCCTTTGTATTCATGGAACAGTGCTTGGGGATAAATTGCTACATCATAAAATGCAATGTATTGTTAGAAATTTCTTATGCTATCATACAGCAAAGTCCAAAAGGACTCTGTAACATTGACTGACATAGCTACAAGTAGCACACAGGTATTACTTGCACTCTCTGGAGAGAGAGTAGTAGAAATTAAACTGGGATTGCATGAATGTAGGTATAAGAAACGCCATAAGGCCATAAGCCATAAAGGCATAAGGAAAAGTAGAGGCCCAGAATAAGGCTATGCTGAAAAATACAGGAATTATCTACAACTGTCTTGAACTGATGTTCATGCTCATCTGGATGCACCCAATGATGGTAATGTTCCAAAGCTTTCAGGTGTTTTTGAAGAATCTCAGTTGAAGAGCTCTTGATAGTGCTCCTTCCCTTATGCATTGATAGTGCAGCTGTCTTTAAAGAGTGTTGTTCCACTCTTTAAAGACAGCTTGGACCCCAGAGGAATGGCTTCTTGTGCACTTGGCCATAGATACCTTCGATTGAGCGGGGCTTAAGGGGTTGGGGTGCAAGTGGTGTTTTATTTGATCCTTCCAGTTTCAGGCTATGGGCTGAGGAGGGAGAGGAGGATCCAGATAGTGAACCAAAGACTGTGGCACTGGTGTCATCAGGAAGGCTTCGGCTTCCATGACCACAGTCCGTTCTTTAGTGAGAGAGGTAGTGAAATGCTGGGAAGGGACGGCCTCCACCTCTCTTCGGTGGGGAGGAGGCTCTTCTCAGCCAGACTGGCTGACCTGCTCCACTGGGCTTTAAACTAAGCCCACTGGGGGATGGGGGGACTACTGCCACTGCTGGCCTGCTGAGCAACCCTTGCAAAACCGGCAGGCTAAGGCACTTAAGGGAGCCCACCCCTGCCCCAGCGCAAGCTGCAGGCAAGCGAAGAGCTCCCAAGGGGACACTTGCATGCCTGTACACCAATGCCAGGAGCATGGGGAATATACGGGAGGAACTTGTCCTTTAGCTCAACACAAACAATTACTATGTCATAGGGATAACGGAGATCTGGTGGGACTCCACCCATGACTGGACCATGGGTATAGACAGCTATACCCTGTACAGGAGGGATCAAGTGGACAAAAGGCGGGGAGGTGTAGCTCTCTATGTCAAGGAGAGCTACGCATCCCTACAAGCTGACATCGGCACCCAGGGTGGACAACTAGAGACCCTCTGGGTTAAAATCCATGGGGAACACAGCACAGGGGATACAATGGTGGGAGTCTACTACAGACCTCCCTCCCAGAATCAAGGGATTGACCAGGAGTTTGCCAGGGAATTGGCTAAGGCCTCATGCTCCTGGTCCATGGTTGTCATGGGAGACTTCAACTACCCGGACATCTCATGGGAAGAGCGCTCGGCCAAATCTGAACAGTTGCAAAGCTTGCATTATCCAGTAATGGCACTTTAATCAGCTGTTAAACCAGATTCTCCAGTATGAATAAACTGTGCTTGTTTCAGGATTCCAGGGGGTGATACAAATATGACTTTAAGTCACTGCTTCTCTAAGCCTCTGACCAGATTACTCTCTGGCACAATTTAAGGTTAGAGACTGATAGAGCAGCAAAAGGACTGGGGATATCAGACTCAGATGTGTCCTCAGCTGTGGAAGTGTATATGAGGTGTGCAGTAGCCACTGTAGAGCTTCCTGCACTGCAGGGAATTTTCTGCTGCCTGAAAGAGATCTGCTTTATCCAAGCACACCTATACAAATCCATTGCATCAAGGCCAGAAAGCACTATGCTTTCTAAAATTACAGTCTGTTTGTTGAATACTGTTGTGGCAGTAAGTTTATGGCCTGGCACCCTCTGGTGGACATTTTGAGAAGTTATTTTGAAGAATGGCTGCGGTGTTGTCCAAGTGTTCTCCAAATTATATTTTGAGAACCTTAGAATGATATATTGTCACTATATGCTAATGAACACACTTTAAATAAAATGTTAGTGCCCTTGTCTAGGCTCAAAAGGCACATGTGAATCCCTCCTCTTAGCTCTTCCAGACTTCCTGTAGCTTTACAACTACTTCTACATCCAGGCAAGTTTCTTCTGATTGAATCTCTTTAACAAACTCCCTCTTTTGCTGCATATGCACAAGTGTATCTGCACACCTCAAATACAGTGGTAATATTTTCCTACATTTATCATGCATCTTTGCCCACATTGTCTGCACTCTGTATTTTATTTCCCCATGACACCTACCAATATAAGCCTGTGAGCAGCTTTGAAGTCCCTTCTCCCCCCCGCATTTAAAAATAAATTGAAAATAACCTATCCAAGGAATGTTTCTTTCTACCCATCTCATATTCACTTTCCCATTCAAATAATATTTGTCTGTACCAAATAAGAGTTGGATTTAATACCCTGCAACCTCTCTATTCTAGTGGATGGGGAAATTCTTGCTTTTTTTCTCTAGCTAAGATATTTAGATAAAATAGTCATGATTTTAACATATAAGAGGCTATTTTAAGTTGTGTTCAGGTTTTTAAAATGTATTTGCTATATTCTTTTCTCTCCCTCAAAATCTTAAACAGTTGGCTTTATTAAGCAAGGCACCTTGATTATTCATATTGAGAGATTTAAAAAATAAAAGTAGAGTTTTATATAAACCCCTGAAAATTTTCCTAAAAATAGCTTTTTGTAAATAGCATAATCAAACTTTGTGATGGTACGATGTGATATGAAAAATTTTAATTGGCATTTTTTTGTGATTATATGCATATTTAACTTGTGGCTACTTGCAGGGCATGCTAACAGTTGCTATGTACCCAAACACTGCACCAGCACTTATCTGAGACAGAAGCTTTTATCATTTGTTTCTTCTTTACTAGAACTGCAGCTTTAATTTAAAAATAAAATAATTCTTTATTAGTTATAGCCATGAAGACAACTTTAGAAATATAAACCCACCATAACTATGTCATGGTTGAGTTTGCAGAGAGCTCTGAGAAAGGTGAACAGTCTTACTCACCTCTGGGAGGAGTTAACTCAGAGGCCAAGCGATGGCAGTTTTAAAAGGGTAACATTGTTAGCTATTTTATTCCTCACATAATAAAGAGGAGAAGTCACAGAACAGCACAGCATACCACGAATGAGGACTTGTTTTCATGGCACTGGGAAGACGCCACCTATATTTTTCCAAGCCCAAAGAGATCAGCAAGGCAAATGGGATAACTCAGTTCCTTCCAAGGCATGGCCAACCTCAGGAAACCTACTGGAACCCAAAAAAGCATGTGTGACTTTGCACATGTTTAAAACACAATCTATTATGAACAATCACGTTGATGCCTATTTTGAGGAAAGGACCTAAGAGTGCCAACATCTCTTTCACCTAACCCAATTTCCAGTCACCTCTCCTTAATGCATAAACCTTTATGCCTTACCCTGTCCTCTGTCTAAGTTGAATGAGTCAAGGACTGAGGGTGATAACTTTTATTGGAACAACTGTGTAGCTTGGATCAAGTTAGACAAGCTTTCAGATGTAAGACGGTGCACCCCCTATATTCATCACATCTTATATTCAAAATCTCGTCTAACTGTATCCCAGCGGGTCCAATAAAAGACATCACCCTAACAAAACATTGCCTCTTGCATAATTTCTGGACCATCACAGCTACAATACCCCTCTTACACGAAACGGAAGGAAATGTTTGCCCTGCTACTGAAATAAATACAGGTCGGTGGTGAAACGGAGCCCCTGCTCGGGGTGAGCAACCATACGCGCAAAGATGTAGCACGTACAGAAAGTGCCGCCCAACTCGCTGCGCTCTCCTGAACTGCAGTCAAGAGCCCAGCCTGGGCAGCCACGCCTGTTCATGACCCAGATCCCATTTGTTCTTTTTTGTTTTATTAATGTATTTCGTGTTCAGCCAAATCATATCCACTGAGTGGAGCTCACGTGTTCCAAAAAAACATACCGAACGAGGAGGGTGAAATCAATCCGTCCAAACACCAGGTAGGGCGCTACAACCAGCCGGCATCCTCCCTCCCGGCTGTCACCCGGGGACCTCAGCGCGCCCGAATCCACGAGCAGGCGTCCTGTGCGCGGGCCCGAGCGGGGGGTCTCGGGGTTCGGATGCCCCCGCTTCCTCTCAGCCCACGAGAGGCCGATCTGAGCCAAAAGGCAAAGACCCTTCGTGCAGGCGGGGCGGGCAGGGCTCTGCCTCTGGAGCAAGCAGCAGCTGCCAGGCCTGTCGCAGGCAGGTGCCAGGAGGCCGGTGGAGGGTGCGGGTCGGTTTCCCCTGCCGGCTGCCGCTGTGGCGCCCCGTGTCTGCCCGGAGGGTGCAGCTGCACCCCAAAACCCACGAGCCCCCCCACGACGAAGAAGGGGAGGGGGCAGGACCCATGGCCACCCCCACCCCCGGGGCCGGG
>NW_005842561.1:463022-498033 GCF_000455745.1 Alligator sinensis | reverse complement strand
GGAGTGGACGGGATCTCCGGCGCGGGTCCGGCGGCCTGTGGGCAGGTACCGGAGCCGGGGCGGGCGGGGCTGCCTGGCGGGAGCTGGGCCTGCAGGCCTTGCCCCGGTGTCGGCCCGGTGAAGTGCGCACCCCGCTCCCTCGATGCACGCCCCTGGCCGGGCCCTGCCTGATGGGAAGGGGAGTAAGGGTTGAGGGTGAGACCTTTTATTGGGCCAGCAGTGAGAGCAGCTCTCAAATGTAAGGCGCTCTCTACGCAGGGGCACGCAAGCTCGTGGGATAGAAATGCAACAGGACTCCCAATGGTAGAGTGAGAAAGACCTTTCCCCGTCCCCGTCCGCACTGTGGCGCAGGAATGAGGAGCCGAGCCGAGCCAAGCCGAGCCGAGAATAGCACCGACGTGTGCTCCCGGGAACGGGCAGTGTTTCTTTGCCTGAGGCAGAGCGTCCGGCCTCTTGGGATACTGACTTTGCATAGGCCCCCCCACCATTTTTAGCAGCAGCCTTAAAGGATGGCTTCTTGGGTTGCCTTGATTATTATAAACAACGCAAGTAAAACCTGAGAAAGGATCTCCTATTTCTCGGTGCGTTCTCCTCGCAGCTGCATCTCTCTGCAGTGCAGAGCGGTGGTTTGGGCACCAAGGTTTGTTAAAGCTGCACAGCTTAGCACCGCAGTTTGAGTTGTGGGAGGCGCTCTGAAATACGTAACCCCAATGTTGTGTTCGGGGGGCTGCAGAGTGTACAGGATTCCTGAGTTGTGTCGCCTTCTCCAAGATGCTGCAGCAACAGGGTATCTCACAGCATGCAAACCTGTGCATGTGCTTAATGTTGGCATTGGAGCCTGAGAGTTTCTTCAAACTGAAGAACAATGAATGGTTCAGAGTAACCAGAGTTGCTAACTGTTCTCATTCTTATAAAATATGAGAGACAGAGAAGAAACCGGTGGTTTTACTTTTTATCTCAAGACACAAAACAAAGGCATAAAAGTTAAACTGGTTTATTTTGACTCAGTTCCTTGGGTTTTTTCCCCACTTGGCCTCACATCCTGGTTACAAACTTATGATGTACCATCAGGATGGATGCCATTTGGTTAGCAGTGCAGAGTGCCTTGACCTGATATTGAATGACTTCTCCAGACACTGGAGAGCAGCTAAGTTGTATGAAGCAGGGACATTTGGGATCTTATTTTGGGTCCAAGAGGATGAGGACTGAATAGGATACTAGGGAGTGGGTTGTGGGTGCTGAGCAGAGAATTGAGGAAAGGACCAAAGGCAGTTTTCTAAAGTGATAAGGAGCAGAATAACCCAGGGTTGCCAGGTGAACAGAAGAGCTCCTCTCCCTCTCAAGAAACTTCCCCAGAGTCTTCTGGTCCCACCTAACTTAGATGTTATTTTCCTTGGCACACATCCCTACCTTGCTACACATCCATATCTCCTCAGTCCTATTAAGCAAACTTTGCTTCTTGCCCTCATGCCAGTCTTCCTCTCTGTCCCTTACTGCAGAAGAGTGGGACTGTAAGAGTAGTCACTTGTCTTTTTCTCGTCCAAGTAGCTCCTTAGCTTTTCCACTCTTTATGGGCAGCAAGCACCTGGTAAGCAGGCACCAAGTATCTGGTAATCAGAGGTTCAGGTTTGACAGTAATCAGAGGTGCAGGTTCTCTCTGTAAGTCATGTTGCACGTGTCGACTCCTCTCAACTGTTCCTGAACACTTTCTGAGTTACCAGCCCCTACCTCTTGGTCAGTTGGGAGCCTATAACTGGTTAGACTGGGTAGTGCAAAAAAGAAAAAAAATCCAAAAGAGAATAATGTATGTATTTCTAGAGAACATTCTAATTTTTAAAAGCATGACTAGAGCTGAAAAAGTGAATAGTGTTTTTGGGCTGGAAGAAGCTCCATTTTGATGAGCTAAATTTATTCTAGCTAAATTTATGCACAGTAGAGCATATTGGCACCATCGCAGAGCAAATTCATTGACAAACTGTTTAAAGTGTCACTGCCTGAAATTGAACTCTCCTACGTAGTACTAGGCATAGGTGCTGACTCTGGGTGCTCCAGGGCTCAAGTACCCACTGAAAAAAAACAGCATGTGCTTAGCACCCATGAGCCATGGCTGCAGGCTGCTTGCAGACATCAACTCCTCCCCTCAATCCGCCCCCCCACCCTTTACCAGAAGCAGCAGTGCATTATTTCAACCTTAGCTATTACATAAAAGTGCCAAAAAGAGCCCCACTAAACTGCCTGATCTTCACAGATGCTGGTGTCAGAGCTGGATTGAAGTAATGCGCTGCCTCTTCTGAGCATGCGCGGGGCTTGGCATGGGAACGCACCAAGTTTAAAGTAAAGCGCCATTTTGGGTTGTTTTTTTTTTATTTCTGCAAGCATTCACTGGCAAAAACAAAAGTCTGTGCCTATGGTACTAGAGAGTCCTGTGTCCTGTGAAATGTATCCATCTGTCTTGTACAATAGCAAACCTGGAAGGGAGATTTTTATGAAAGTGTGCACATAGTAGCAGGTCATGTATTTGCTTTCCAGAGACAATGCACAGGAGGTCTGTGTTGCTTCCCATTGGAACAGACTCATTTGGAAGGCACTCATGTGTGTGCCAGGAGAGAAAGATGTGTTTTTATAGGAGATAAAATGCATGTTTTTATAAGTATTTTTATTGGGGCATTTTCAGCTTTGTGCCCATCAATCTTGATAATGGTTCCCTTTAAATCTGAACAAATAAACAGAAATGTGGTGGCAACAGAGGCAATCCAGTAAGTCTAGTTGCGTCATTATTACATGCTGAGACCCTAGTTTTCCCTGTTGATATTCTTCAGCAAAGTGTTGATAATTTATCCAGTCTGCCCTATATGAAACTTTTACAATTCACTGTTTTTCAGTGATGTTAAAAAATACGTCCCAGTTTTTATTTCCAGATGATTTCCAATTTCCAGCAATTTCCAGATTGATTGCATTCAAATGTTGGCAGGTCAGTAGTGGTCCAGGTTTGAAGCTTTGAGCAGTATATTGCATGTTGCCTCATGCTGTGCTCTGACTTCATTCAGCTTGCTTGTCCATTATAGTGTTTATCAAACTCTGACCTGGATTCAAAAAAAATTTGCACTGTGTAAGTAGCCTTTCATATTCAAGTAGTCTCACTCACGTGAAAAATTCCTGGTATGTATAAGATTATGCAAGATTGTTTTTGTTCTTTTTCTAGTCTCATTTTGACTTCTGTCCTCATTAACTCATACATAGAGCAGTAGAAAGTGCAGCAGGCAAGGCTACACTTCGTTTGCATTCTGTGAAATAACTGCTGAAAATATTATAGTGCTGTTGTATTTGCTGTGTTGCAGATTCATGTTGGAATTGCAAAATCATTGCCTAAATCATTGTCAAAATGTATTGAATGAAAAAAATACTGCATATCGCAGAAATTTACAAATATGTTTTTTCCTTATTATGGGATAGTTATAAATAGCAGATATTTTAGTTTCTCTCACCTTCACTTAGAATTCTACAAAGACTTTAGAGTTCTGCTTTCCCTGTGAGGCAACCAACTCGGCTTTAGAAGCATGGTCATATGTGTAACATGAATTAGTGAGTCTGTGCACATGAGGGATGATACAAAGCTAAGATCCTCTGAAGATAGAAAATTAACCAAATATGAATATTTTCTTTCAAATTAAAGTATTCTTTAACAGAGAGTCTCAGCCAGGGGTGCTCTCCGCTCCTTTCAGTGATGTATTCTTAGGTGCATAAACATGATTCACAATATAAAACCAGAAATTTCAAATAGGAATCAATAGTGCTAAGTACATTCTGACCTGTCTGTTGTGGTCTTTCTGAATTCTTCGCAAAGGAAATTGCTCTGCTGTTTTTCCATAGTCTAAAAATCTAAGAGCTGGCATTTTTCAAGGGGTATCTTGAGTTTAACAAAAGGGTGACTTTAATGATGGGTGTCAATCTAAAAACAATCAAGAACCACTGCTTTAGACCTTCCTGAATTATTGTTTATCTTGACCACTTTCACGCTTATTTATTGTACAGCATTCAAATTTACTGTACAAATACTATAATTATTGTACTTCTTGCAAACTTTATCTATGGCCTAACAGTTGAAGAATAGTATTATTGCTGTATCATCTTAAAAAGTAATAGCACACTATGTATGTGTGCTATTTAATATATTTATGAAAAAAGTTTTAGTAGGTGGAGGGAACTTCATTTTGCAGTTGCTGAAAATGACAATGATAACGTTTCCCATGGATTAATTGCTATTCTGAAAAATGACTTTGAAAACAAGCGCAGATCTTACTCAACAGATCTGTTGTTTCTCTATATTTAGAGTTGTGTTTTCTGACTTCGGCATTAAGAGGAAGTTGTAATTGTTCATTATATCTGTTAGGTCTGTGGTGAGCAGAACTGAAGAAGCTCATCATCTGTTGTGGATCATTAACAGAATTCCCTATTAAGTTCCAGTCCTATCTTTGCAAATTATTGAAGGCAGTAAGACTGAACAGATATCACTGATGTCTGATCTGGCCTGCACTTCCCTTGTTTCAGGTGGTAAAGTCTGAGACAAGAAATCTAGCTTGACTGTTAAAGCTGAGATTGGAGCACTTTTGACATGAAGTTAGTTGGAGGCTCCAAGTATGAAGTTCCGGCATACCTTTTTTACAGAACCACTTTTCAAAACAGATCCACACTGAACGAACGGAATAAATCATTCTTCTTTAACAGAGGATTGTGCCATCCTTAAGGCACAATTTGTTTTCTCTTTTGGTTTTTCTTCTTCATTTATAGTCCACTAAATCCTTTTAGTTCGGCCTTATGTAATTAGTATACCTCTTTTATGAGAGGTAATTTATATTTCTGTTTTCCCTCCCCTTCTCAAGTGCTATAGCAGTGTTTCTCAACCAGGGTGCTGTGGCATCTTAGGGTGCCTTGAGAGCCTTTCAGGGGTGCCACAGGGTGCCATGCAGTGTTAGTACTGTTAGGTTTGCAAACATGACTCACAAGATGAACCCAGAGATTTGGAATTGGAATCTGTAGTGATAAAAATATTCTGAGTTGTTGCAGTCTTTCTGAATTATTTGCAACAGAAGAATTGATCTATTATTTGTCCATAATTGAAAAAATGAAACAGTACTAAGAGCTGGAATATCTCAAGGGGTGCCTTGAGTCTAACAAGGAGTGCGTTGTATCTAACAATGTTGAGAACCACTGTGCTACAGCCTGCAAGTTTTCTATTTGTTCTTTAATCAGTTATGTAATTCAGAAGTTGTTAATTATTTTGCTATGACTTTGTAGTTCTAAATTAGATGTGTAGGTTTTATTGTTTTTCTTTAATGATCAAGTCATTTTGACATTACCATCCTATATGTTTACCTAAATGCATGTTCAGAAATTGTGTGTCCTGTACTACTGCTCTTACTCTTTTCCTTTTGTATAGCCTTGGATTATGGGGTCATTATGTACCATGAATTGTCTGTTACTCTATATGGCCAGCCCCCTGTAGGTATATTATCTCATGCCCTAATAAATGTGATGTTTATCCAACCTGTTTAATCTTAATAAATGCATGTATATAGAAGAAAACGGTGCATAGACTTAGATTTCCTAAGTGATAGAGATTTTTAGATGGATCAGTTTTGGGTGCCCAGCTTGAAACACTTGAACAAGAACTAATTTTCAAAGTTGGGCATTCTATTATTTTTTGCAAATCAAGCCCTTTTACCAGCTGTGGTAGTGATTTTTGTTATGTGAGCATGTATTTGTAAAAACTCCCACTGTGGTTACCAATTTATGTAGACTAATGAAGAGTAATGATATATTTTCATTTTTAACTGCTACTAATCTGGGCTAAATTTGAAGCAGTGGATTTAGAGGTAAGCGTTTTCATATCCTGTTAGGAGTTGCCCGTCTAAACCTTACACTTTTTTTTTTAATTTCATCTATCTTCAGTGAAGGGAGGCCATTATTTATTTTGATGCTGTCAAATAGATGAAAATTTTGTTTTATATTATATTATATTAAAAAAAGTTGTGTAGCCATGTCATTTAAAAAGGTTTGCTCTTATATTTATATATAATGGGGTAATAATATACTTGCCTGATGAAAAATGATGTCAAGGGAAGTGGGAAGAAAATCTCAGACAAAAATTACTTAAATTTGTAGAGCAAATACACATTTTTGGTATTTGTAAATATACTAGTTGTAGGCGTGTGATTTTTTTTCCTTAACTTTTGGATTGTTATGCAGGCATGCTTTTTGTTCCACAACGCTTCCTCTGTCTTGGCATTAGAACACAACTACTGAAGACAGTTTCTTCTTTAAGATCCTTCAGATTTTCAGCCCTTGCTGTACGTATTCGATCATTTCATAGATTACAGTATATGTATGTCATGCAGTATTTATTTAGAGAAGTACTAAGTTTTTGATGCTGCCAATAAGCATATATTAGATTGGATGTCTGCTTTGGTTTAGTTCACTAAATCAATAAAAAAAATGAATGTTTGCCTGGCAGTTTGAAATTCATCCATCCTCAGTGAGAAAGTCCACAAAGCATTATTGCTTGTTATGCTAATCTTAGACGTTTGATATGAAGACTGTAATAAATTTTGTTCCAATCAATCACAGATTAAACCATGCTGGTATTATAATAGTGATTATTGCCCTGCATTTCTGTTTTGATCTTTAAAAGTAGTGTTAATGGACACCGGGGAGAATGTACAGTCTAGTTGCTAGGGCACAGGCCAGGGATGCAGGCGCACAAGGGAGACTTGTCCCTAGGGAAACACATGTTCAGACTTGTGGGGAAGATCCAGTAGGCTTAATACTGATGGAAGCAAGTGCTTATACTAAATGCACAGACTGGCTATGGTAGCATTGGAGTGATGTTGTGACCATAATGGTCCAGGAATTATGTGAAAGGCAAGGATTTCTGTGGGTGATGCTTTTTATTGAACCAACTGCCTGTCTGGGATAAAGTTAGACAAGCTTTTGAATACAATATGGAATTCATACTATAAGCTGTTAATGAAGCCAAGACCTTTACCAGATCCAGAAAAAGGTTAGATTTCTGTATGATCCATTAGACTATTTGGGTAAATTTGATAGGATATAAGATAGTTAAGTCATCTAAACAGACTGGGTCAGGGTATAAACAGACCTCCAAATTAGCTTGGAAAAAAACCTCCAATATGAGAAGGTTTTTCAATAATTACAAGGTATGCCACTGCTACTTGTCCCCAGGGAAACACACGTTCCAACTCAGGGGGACCCAATAGGCTTAATACAGACAGATCTCACAGGGGTGCCACTGCTACTTGTCCCTGGAGCATGCCCATGCCACGTGCACTCAGACGTGTAGCAGGTTACCCTGGTAGGGGAAGCTGGGGCCAGCAACCGTACCAGTCCCAGCAGCTTTACTTAGGGTTCTAGGGACTTCCAGGAGCTGTAGCTGCAGCGTTTCTGCAGCGGGGAGCCTGGCCGGCAGCTGGAGCATAGCTCCAGCCAGCCAGGCTCTGGTTTTGGACAGTGTGCACTGCTGCCATGTGTGTCACTCCGTTTTTTTTTGGTGTGTTTTGTTTATTTTTAACCCCGGTGTGACTAGGGCATCTTCCAGGCCTGGTACTAGCATGGCTCCGCTCCTGTCTCTGGGCAAACTGCTTGCCTTGTTTTCCTGCCGCACCTTGTTGGTAAATTGTTATGATGTAAAAATAGGTGGTAGGCTGCCCTTCGTGCACCGAAATGAACATGGACAATATATATATGCTCCTACCATCCCTATACATGTCCCATGCCTTGCTGATGTCCCCCTGTGTGATGATATTCCGGTTCAGGGCCGGGGCAAACTGGGCATACAGTTGTATCTTTTGCATACTGCCTCCTTCTGGGCCATGCACATGCCATCCCCTTCTCACTGGGGCCTCTTGCATGCCACCGGCTCTCACCCAGTCCCTTGCACACTGCCTATTCAGACCATGTTCATTCATACCACCCTACACAGAGATCCTCAGGCTTTGCTCTCCACCCCTCGATCAGCCCTGCCATGGTCTTTTGGGCCTCTCCTGTGACCCTCACCCAAACGGGACTGAGCAGTTGCTCAGCTCTGGGCCTACTTCACCCCTGGCCCCTCACCGGACCACTATGCCCCTCTCTCAGGCCACATCTCTGCCCCTTACACTCAGGCCTAGGGGCTTCCACCCCAACAGGTTCAGGTGCATCTCTTCCTTAAGCATACCTGACCTTCACTCCACCCTTTCCTCAGGGCCCAGGGTATTATACCCCTTGGGCTCAGGTACTCCTCTTTGAGAGTGCCTGGCCCACCTCCAGGATCCAACACCTCATGGGACTCGGGCGCTTCTCCTAAGCTTACCTGTCCCCCCCCTCCCAACTCTCTCTGTAACCCACCCAAAGGTGGGGGCAGGGGTTTAGGTGCCCTTACCCATCTTACACCGGGGAGGTGATCAGTCCTGGTATTTAAGTGGGGCTGCCATGCCACCGGCAGTCCCACCAGGCCTCCGTATCCTGAAGAGTGCAGTTTTAGGTTATGCCCAGGACCAATGAGGCCGCCTCCTTCCCCATAGCCTCACCTTTACCTCCAAGATATTCCAAGAGCAAGAGCTGCACCAGGCAATGTTACTCCCCAGGCAGCTGAACATAAGCTGCTCTGCTCTTATAACAGAGCTCTCCAAAATGGCCGCTCTCATGAGCCACCTGGCAGCTCCCTGCTCCAGCTCTTAAAGTGACAGGCACCCAAAAGGGTGTTCTCTTACACCCGGGATGGGTCAGAAAACATGGGGAATGCCTGCATCTGCGGTGTGTGGAGCCTCAGATGGGTCTGTGGCACCACATACCACACGTCTGCGCTTGTATGAACATGCCTTTGTTGTTCACTTTCATTAAATCTCTCCTTGTATTTTGAGGAAAGATAAATATTTTACCTTCTTAATCATGTCCTTTCTTATTCATGCTCTCTTGAATCTAACTAGTCTGGGATGGGGGGAGATGCTAAAAGTACTTGGAGGCCATATGTTTAGTTCTTGATGGGGGGATATCTTGCTCTGATTGACACTGATCCTGTTAGGCTGATTAGTATTATGATAGCACCAGACCTTAAATTAATATTTTCTAGTTCTTGGACTGAAGGACAGTGGAAACAGTAGCACAACTGAGGATGTAAAATAGAGGTTAAATGTAGGGAGGTCACAGCATCCTCACCACCACCTGGAGATTTCCAGGAAGAAGAAAGACCTTTCCTTCACTAGGCTCTGCTCCTGTAGTCATACCTCATTTTAATTATTTTAGTTAATTCCATGGCCTTTTACAAGTTAAGGAGAAAGCAAGGTTAGAACCCAAATTTGAAATGAAGACCTTGAACAGCAAATAGCTAATATAGGCCCAGCAATTTCATTTTATAACATCAGATTCAAAATTAGGGTCACAGTATCTAGAAAAAGAAGAGGAGGATTCTAATTATTAACATTTGAACACAAAATGATCTGAAGTATGAAGATGATAACAGGAAATGGTTTTTTTACTTCTCAGTAAAATCTGAGCCAGGAAAGAGATGCTTGATACCGTTTAAATGTACTGAAACTCAGTGATAAAAGTCTTGCAATTGATAAGCCTTTTGTGATTAGCCACTGAATTGATCTTAGATCAATAGAATGAGCTGTCCAGTGCAGCATACAGAATTCTAATTGGGAACTAGAGAAATTCAGGGCTAGACATCTTACTCCTTCATAATAAGAAAAGAAGTCTAGAATGTGAAAAAGGAACAGGAGAGCTGCTCAAAGTGTTTATTTGAAATATGTATAATAACATATTGAGATTATTGTATATCACGTCCAGACACCAGCCTCATCTATACCCAGCTCATCACATCAAAGTTTGATTAATCTTCTAAGGCAGGGATGTCAAACTCACCTTGGGCCCAGGATGGGGTCTAGATCTGGATCTGCAGGGCCAGCAGCTACTGTGGTGGGTGGGGCTGCATTCAGGAAGCAATGTGGAGTTGCTTTTGCAAGGTAGCATGATTCTGGGGTCAGGCAGCAGCACAAAGCCACATTTAGGTGGCAGCATGGGTCTGGAGAGCTGTTGGTGATGACCATGTCTGTAGGGGGCCAAAGACCCCAAATTTTGTGGCAGGTCATACTGTCCAACTTCCAGCAGCCCGACAGACTACTGGCAGGCCAAGTGGAACAGTTTCACCGGCCGGATTCTGCCTGTGAGATGTATGTTTGACACCCCTCTTCTTAGGCATGCATACCTATTCAGTGATGTATACTACAACCTATTATAACTCTCTTTTAATCTCACCTTCACTTTCCTAAGTGTCCGAAGTAGAATCAATGTCTCGTTGGAATAAACTGGTGTTTATGTGCTGAAGTTCATGAGTTTTTTGCCACATGTCTGAGATTGGAATCTGGCTCCTACAGTAAAATTACAGGGGGAAAAAAGTGATTCTGATATAACAGCCCCTTTCCTGCAGCAGTTATGCACACACACAACTTTATTGCCACAGACAGTCTGATGGAGACCTGTGGAGGCTGTTTAGAGCAGTAGTTACATGTGCACATTTGCAGGACTGGGCCTTTGCATTGAATGGCTTTCCTGAATGATTTCTTAAAGTCTAGAAGTCAAATCATGTTTTTCTAATGGTCAGCTCTGCCAGCTCAACTTACAGACGGAAAATTGAAATTGAAAACTGTTTTAGTTTATAGCTGTACGGATTCTGCAATCCTAGCAGTAGTAAAAATTGGCTGTGTTAGTAAGTCAGTACTGTGACTCGGGTACAATGGGAGTAGGCACCCTTTTTACAACAGTTCTGACTGTATCTCCACTTTGAAGTTGACCTACAGACAGGATGAATGGGGTTGTGTCTTGAGTGTACAAGGGAGGATGGAGAAGTTTTGCCTGTTTTCTTTTTTTCCTCCTTTTTCACCTTAAAAGTATCAGAAGTGTCAAGTCAGATTTCCCCTACTTTTACAGGGAGCACTGTTATTTGTGAGTTTTCTCCACCCTTAAGTGAAGGACTGAGTGTATATACTGAATCTGTAACAAAAATCATATCTTCCTCTAACTGTTTCTGATGTCTTATTCTTATTATTTTATTATTGTCAGTTGCAAAATCTTACTTTTATTATTGTTAATTGGATTTTAGTGTTATTACTTGGATGCATTTGAAATGTGTTTTATTTTATAATTCTGAATAAAAATACAAATCATATTAGACTTTTTTTTGATGTTATAGTCCTTCCTCTTTCCAGTCATTTGTTGATTTTTTTATTTTTATTTTTATTTATTTATTTTTTTAGGGAAAGTTGAGTGGAAAATACACTATTTTAAAATTGGAAGAGAACTTGGGGGGGGGGGGGGAGAATAAGTCCTTCAGACTTTCTTGAAATAGCATAGAAAAGCAAAAGGACACAGATCTCACTTTTCTTTTTTGTAAGTCACTGATAAAGAACTAAATTCCCTTCTGGTCTCCTCCTCTGCCCTGTGTTCAGTGGTTTTGCATAGGCATGAATCAGAATCCCTACCATTTTGATTGTTTTTCTTTTAGACTAAATCAAGCAATTATGAAAGCTGTAATTCTCTAATACTATTGAACTTATTCAGTGATGGTATATTTGAAAGGGCATGAGGAAGGGTTTGTCATGCAATGGAACAATGATGAACAATATAGTACTCTGTGATCCTTAACAAAACCCCTCTGTCTATATGTTTTGATTTTGTAGACAATGGCCTCTAAGCACAAAAATGCAAAACGAATTGAAGGGCTCGATAGCAATGTGTGGTAAGTAACAGAGGAAGTTATGTGCAAAATTCTGGAAACCCCTTTGTTGATCTCTCCCCCCCCTCCCCCCCTTCCAAATTTGAGTTGATTATTATACATCTCTGTGACACTTGATCAATGATACTGGTTACCTCTGCTGATGAATTGTATTTACATGCATGCCTAAAAGATAGAAACAGTGGGCCTAATTCTTTAGTGGGTAGTTAAGGCCGCATGTATTAGTTAATTATGGTTAAAGGTAAGAATAAAGTATCTCCTATTCTAAATGAACCTGTATAAAGGGAGGAAAAGCTCTCAGACATTGTAACAAGATCAGGTTCCACTTTTATGGACCAATTTTGTTGAACAACCTGGTTTTGTCAGTTCCAGCAGTTTGGTTTTGTATGTTTATCTCCTATCAGCTTGAACCTAACTGTTGTACATTTATGTGTTGCTAGAATTTAGCCTCTTATGTTTTAATATACTTTTAAGCAGGCCTTATTATTCTTATAATAATGTCACAGCTGTTATTGCTAGATAGTAGGATTCTGTTAGCCCTGGTAGTTGGACAGCTTGCTTAAATACACTTGATAGCTATGACAGGGGTAAGCTTTCATGCCTGGTGCAAGCACTGGCCTGTCTCCTGTCTATGGGCCAGCTGCCCACCTCACTCTCCTGCCATGCCTTGATGTAATAGGATGTTACTCAGGCAGGAGGCTGCCCATTTTGAACCCTGATGTGTAGGGGGATAGCCCCAGCTCTGTTCCATCCCTACATTGCAGCCTAAGCCTTGCAGATGGCATCCCAGGCAGCTAACCTCGGTCGTTCCCTTCGCCCATTAGCTGTGGTCCCCTCTCTGGGACTGTGACAGGAATAGAGCCCCAGAGGAAAACTTACCTGGTGGGGAAAGATGAGTGGAGCCAGCATGAAGCCACACTGAGCTGGAGGAGCAGCGGGCGTGGAGCTGCAGCCAGGGAGAATGCTGCGCCAGAAGGAGAAGAAAAACAAAAAGCAGTTGACTTGGGAGGAGCTGGGACTGGCTCCCACGTGGGAGTGGGCACATTTTATGGCCATGTGCTGGCGCCGATAGGCCGGCCGGCCCATTGAAAAGGGAATAAAAATCCCGCCGGACAAGAGGGAGGGGGAACCAGAAGTGGGTTCCCCGTGGGCACTGAGTAGCCCAGAGCGGAGCAAAGCGCCACTGAGGGAAAGTGGTGGCAGCCCTAGGAAGGGACTTTTGGAGATAATTCAAGCCCAGAAGGGCTATATTACTCACCTGAAGTAGAGCCGTGGACTCCTGATGTCTCCCAACTGGATTGGACCCACCAGGAACCTGAAGAGAGAAGAGACAGCTGTCCACACCATGGCAGCTACAAGCCAAGGAGAGAGGAACCGATGCCGGGAGACAAGGTAACCTAGGGTCAGAAAGAGGCTAGGCCACTCCCACGACAACCTGAACAGAGCGGGACGAACTGATGGCTGTATACGTTTATGCGATTCAAAAGGCCAAGACGCGTGTAATGGTACCGTAACCAAACCCAGAAGACCGGGACTCAACATCATTGGTTGGCATTAGGTGGGGTGTAGGGGAGGCAGAGCCCCAAATGGGAGGACAGGAAGATTGAAGGAGGGGAGCAGGAGGGATGGAACATACATCTTCCTCCCTACCAAATACATTTATTACAGCAAAGACATGGCAGGCGAAAACCTCTGAGTACCCTCTGGAATCTGAGTCAGTAGCAGGCTGTCTTTTCCTCAAGCTACAGTAACATCTGAAAAACTTGTACGAACCAGATGTACTGGTGAATGGCATGGCCGATTACAGGGACCTTCAGCTCACCCTTAGGCCCTGGCCCCGTCTCAGGACAGCTGGGACCCCGAGCTTCTTTGCTCTGTGGGCATCCCTTGCGGTAGGCTCCTGGCCCTTTTGACCCCACTCTGGGTCCTGGCCCCAGCATTGACTAGTTGAGTGCCTCAGGTCAGGTCTAAACTGCTTGCTTGCCCATAGGCTTGGGGTCCCCCATTCCTGGCTCAGTTCTCCACGAAGTGTGCCTGGCCCCATGGGATCACTCACCCCAGTGGGCTCAGGCATTTCAGGAAGCTTACTTGGCCTTCCCTGCACTAAATAGCCCACCCAAAGGTCGGGGCAAAGGTTAAGGCGCCCTGATCCACCTTACACTAGGAAGGTGCTCATTCTTGGCATTTACATGGGGGCTGCCATGCCACCAGCAGCCCCAACAGGCCTTCCTGCCCTGGAAGGGTGCAGTTTTAGGTCATGCCCAGGACCAGTGAGGCCTCCAAGCCATCCCCATAGTCTCACCCTTACCTCCAAGGTGTTTCTTCTCTGCTGGCTGATCACAAACTGCCCTTACCTCAGGGAGCTAGGCCTGAAAATGGCCACCCTAATCATGCACCTGCCCTTCCCTGGTCCAGTCCTTAAAGTGACTGGCACCACCAGTGCTGTGCCAGAATAGCACCCTCATGTCAGTGACAATCCTACCTTTGACCCAGGTTGGCAATCTCAGTTATTTTTTAACTGGGTCTGTAACCTGCAGTGCTGTAATCTTTACTCCTTTAACATATGGGGGTGAGGTACTGAAAAGGAAGGATCACCTGAAAGTAGGGAAAATGTTTTAGAATTCAAAAGTTAGCTTTTGGCAGGATTAAGCAAATAACTAACGAGCTGCATGGAACAGTCCATCGGCTGATCTGATTAGGAAGTTTTATGAAGCTCAGGACTTGGCTGGTTGATTTGGTGACCCTGGTTAGTTTGTTAGCTCAGCTTGCTTGGCTAGTTTCTCTCCAGAAATTCATGTCTGTTTCCACAAGATCTGCTGTGTTTTGAGTTGGGAAATCACCCCAGGGGTAGTGGTTCACTGATGCTTACCTTTAGGGATTATTATGTTGAGGGGGGTGCTGGTTTTGTCTGCAACCAGGATCTTGTTGGAGTTGTTGCAAGAGTCATTCACTGGATCCACTGCTTCACCAGATGGTGCTGTCTGATTTTTGGTTTCCCTGTGTCCACTTCGCATTATCCCAGCCTCCCCACTATTTCACTTCCTGTTGCTGGAGGCAGTTTTCTTTGGTTGTGTTAATTTGACTCATTGCAAATACAGCCTTTTGCTTTTGCTAAGGAGGAAATAGGAATGAGGTGATTTTATCTTTTTTTCCTCTCCAGGGTTGAATTTACTAAGGTGGCTGCAGATCCCTCAATTGTTAATCTTGGTCAAGGCCTTCCAGATATATCCCCTCCTAGCTATGTTAAAGAAGAATTAGCTAAAGCAGCAGCAGTTGATCGTCTGAACCAGTACACACGTGGCTTTGTGAGTATTTTTGAACATTGGGGAAAGTTTGCTATATGAAAAACTTCATGATTTTGTTTGTGATTACTTATATTTTCATAGTGTCTTTGATTTCTTCTGCTGAGCATTGGTGTCCTATAAGACTTTACTAGTGATTGCTAAACATCTCCAGTGAAGGTTTCTTTAAAGCAAACCTTTCACTGAGAACATCATTTTATAATGCAGCATATATATCTGATAGATTGTCATCAAAGATTGATAGCACGTCTTGTGTACAAGAGGAGGAAAAATGGGGCCACAGCTTTAAACCTATATTTCTTGACTTGGGTCAGTGTAAACAGGATACAAAAAGGACTGTGATGCGGTGATAGAAAAAAGTACCTAATGAAATTGAAAGGCAATACACTTAAACATATTTGGGTGTCTAACTCCTCTTTGGACACCTAGCTTTCATGGAGCTAAATAAAGAGAAACTTGCTTCAATGGATTGGTGCCACTGTCTTTTACTTAATGTGTAATTGTTTGTGGAAATCAGTGACTAGTTTTATCTGAAGCATGTGGCACTGGCCATTGTGAAAGGTTAGGTACTGGAACAGGTGCCAAGCAGCAGCAGTGGCAGCTCTGGCCTCAGCTCTGGCTCTTACCCTAGGGCCAGGGCCAGGGCCAGGGCCAGGTCCAGGGCCAGAGAGGCTGAGCTGGGTTGGGGCCAGAGTCAGTAGGTGCTCCAGGCCATGGGCCAGAGCAGGGCTGGGGTCATGACTCAGGGTAAGTAGGGGTGGAGGAACCAGGAGGGACAAGCATGGGGGACAAGTGGCAGAAGGTGGCAGGCACTGTGGAGTACAGGCATGGGGGCAGGGGCAGGTGGCAAGGGGAATACATGATGGCGGGCAGGCACCAGGGGCATAGCTGCAGGAAGGCCCAGGCATGAGAGGGACAGATGGCAAGAGACAAGGTATGGAGAAGGTGGTTAAGGGGTGAGAGTCAGGCTGCTTGACTCCCCTGCTACCTGCCCCCTTTCACTGCCTGCCCCCCTATTGCTGCTTTTCCCAACACAGTGGTGGGTGGGACAAATTTAAGATGACCCTCCAATAATTAGATTCTCTACATAGAAAATTATTGGGGGATCCTCTTAAATTCAAAGTCATCTTGGATTCAGGTAAATAGGGTAGTTACTCTCCAGTGGAGAGAATCCATTGAAGTTGTTATGTGATCCTGAGGATACTTTTGTTGTAGTTGATGTATTTTTCTCAGGGACTCTGTTGTATGGTTATTGTCTTAAACTGCAGTTTCATTGGAAAGTCATTGCTATAGTAAGACAATGAGATTCTGAAGATGATGAGCATTACATTAAGCAATTGTGTGGTTGTTGTATTTATACATTTGTATAAAAAAGTAATTAAAAATTTAATATTTTTTCACAGTACTAAACCTTTCACAGTAAGCAAAGCTGTGCAGTGCTCACCCTCAGTTTCCTGATGCATATAATTTAAGACACGCTTTGTTTTCTGCATCCTGAAAAGACAACATATGCTTTGGAAAGGGCAGAAATAACCCATGTACCCCTATGCAGTATGGGGCACAAATGGTTCTTAGAGTTTTAAGCTATTATTATTGTAATATCTTAGGAGCACTAGTCATGAGCTAAGATCTGATAGTGAGAGACATAAAATATACATAGAATAAAAAGATGGCCACTACCCTAAAACAGCTTAGTATAAAATGAGACAGTAGATGGATTCAGACAGATTGGGAAGAACAAGGAAATGAAGCAACAAGGTTTCTCCTTCACTGTGACCGTACTGTGCAAGGGAGGATGTGGGATCAAAGCACTCCTCCTGCACAGCAGACCTTTAACTAGGCCTAGAACACCAGGAGCTACTGGGGGTGGGTTGATGTTATTAGACAAATCAAAAAACATTCGATTTAAAAAGCATCGTCTGGTAGGAATTGAGAAGTTGCAATCTATACAATCCTTTCTAAAACACGCCAACGTTTTTAGCTTAACATCCAGAGAAGTTTAGGGGATGATCTTGCATAAGTCTTTAAAATACCCTTTATTTATTTTCATGTATATTGACAGAAATAAAACACGGCCCTAAATTTCCTTTAAGTTGCACCAGTAAGTTGCACCTACAGCTTAACCATTCTTCCCACTGCCATTTCTACTTGTCAAGAGACTGAACATGTATGTGCTGATTGTATATTATTGGTGCCTAGAATGTGTGCTAGTGGTTGCTTGTACTACTGGTTGCTTAATACTGGGACATGCATCCCAATGTGGGGTTTGTTTTTTTATTTGAACAGGGACATCCTGCGCTGGTGAAGGTCTTGTCCCAAGTATATGAGAAGATTTGTGGAAGGAAGATCGACCCTTACACAGATATCTTGGTGACAGTGGGAGGATATGGATCTCTGTTTAGTGCAATGCAGGCATTAATTGAAGAAGGCGATGAAGTAAGTTGCATTTGTAATATTCTATCATAGCCACCAAAATAAAATCTGTTATTTTGGTTGCTTATTTTTTAAGTTCTCGTTTATATAAATGTGGCTTGAACTCCTGTTTGACTGTCACAGATTAAATTAGCTACATCAGATGATTGTGTCATATAGACCAGAGCTTGTTGAATACTTTCAGAGGCTGCAGTAAAGAAACCATCCTGTGAATGCTTCCCTTCCCATTTGCTGGCATGCAAAACTCCTGTCCTATTTGCAATACCTGGAGTACAACACCCACCAATTCTTATTTTAGAAAACTTGTGGGTTGCTGTTTATATCAGAATAGCCCTCTTATTTCAGGTTTTGGTTCAGACTGTTGTTTGTGGTGCCAAAAAAGAGTAAGCTAATTTTTAAAGTGATGTTCATGCCTCAATATTTTGGTTTTCTACATTAGATGTGACAATTCATCTCTTTGCTATTACTCTTTGTCCTTTTTACTTTGATACTGGAATTAGCTTTTTAGAAGGTGGTGTTTATTGTCTGCAACTGACAAGTGCTTGTTTTGGTCTGGTACGCCGGTTTTCATCCTTTTATTGGTTTTACTTCTGCTTAGTCTTCTCATCCGTACCTGCTCTTCATTTCTTGGTGCTTTGATCTTCTGTTCTCCCTGCTTACCAGCTCTTGATTCTTTCCTATTAACACCACATTTTGCCATTGTCCTTTGTCTGTCTTCCCCACCTCTTCACATTTTATGCCCCTGTCCGCAAGCACGTGTAACATTAAAATGCAAGCCATAGATGTGATGTCTAACTCTGGAAGAAATGACTGCATCTTATCTTTGAAGTCTTATCAATATTTATTGTTTAAATGAAGTGGTACTTGAAATTATTAGATGAAAATTCTGCAGCATCAGACCAAGGTTGAATATCAAAGATGCACAGTAAAACCATGTGGCCAGAGTATGTCCAAATAGAGCAGCAATTCTCAACCGTTTTAGACTCAAGGCACTCCTTCATAGGCTCAAGGCACCCTATAGAAAATGCTAGCTCTTAGTTTTCACTTGAGTACAAAAAAATAATGGAGCAATTCTTCTATTGCAAAGAACTCAACTTAATAGATCACAACAGGTCAAAATGTTTTTAACACTAGGAATTCCTGTTTGAAATCTGTGTTTGTCTTGTGAATCATCTGACAGTGCACAACTAACATGCTAACACTGCGTAGCACCCCATGGAACCCTTGAACGGATCTTGAAGAACCCAGGGTGCCATGGCACCCTGGTTGAGAGTCACTGGAAAAGAGTAATAAGATATCTTTACTTGTTGTAATGTGTCAGTTTTCATTCTTTTCACCTTTTATTTCAGGTGATAATAATAGAACCCTTTTATGACTGTTATGAGCCCATGGTGAAGATGGCAGGAGCAAAACCTGTTTTTATCCCACTGAGAGATGTGAGTATATTGATTTTTAAAAAATATATATTATTTACTATATAGAATTCAGGATTCTGTTTTAAGGTTTGATAACCATGCTGTAGGAGATTTGTTCCTGCATAGTTTTTTGTAACATTTAACTATATAATAAAAAGTGGAAGTCTTAACAGTGGTATAATTCAAAAGCTTTATAGATTCAGCATTCTCAGGATTGGAAAGGGCATTGTTTCCTATTTAATACAATTTAAGTATTCTGAAAGCTTCTCAGGTCCTTTTATTAGACACTATTCAAAAGGTTTTAAGATGCAAAATAAGGAAAGGGTTATCACCAGGCAGTGCAGTTTCTGTATGTATTAGTTTCTGATCTTATTTCAGAAGCTGACATTGTGACAGGATGTAGCTTCTTCCCCAAATCTGCCTACTAAATTAGGATTGATCTTTCAGTTGAAAAATTTACCATAAATAGAATGTTTTTCCTTTGATTTTGCAGAATAAGTTCTGCTGTGGTTCAGTTTTAGATAGCAATATCTCCAATATTTGAAAGAAATCTCCTAATTGGTTGTTGTGAAAGGAGCAGAAAGCTTTTGTAACACAATCTAGAGTGCTTAGAATCGAAGCAACATAGTATCATTCTGCCACCCTATGGAAGCCACTGTACTTGCACTCTGGCTGGTTGAGTTTCCACAAAATTGGGAAAGGGACAAGACAGAACTATGAATAAGTAACTGCTAAGCAGTGTCAGCAGCATCCAGAACACTTGCAGGGATTTCCCTAAATAAGTGGAGTTAAAACTGTTAGTGTTTGTTTAGGTGAATGATAGTTTTTCAGTACTTACAGAGAAGGGTCTGTTTGGGTAATTCTTGGCCAGGGAGGCCATAGAATTAGAACTTCTGCCACACTAAAAACATAAGTCCTGTAGAATGTAGTGGGGGACTTGAATGTTCTCATGGGTACTTAAGGATAATAGTTTGGTGTGATTTCCATGCAGATTTCTGTACATCCATTATTTTCTATGTAGGTTCTTACACTTTGTCTATCACTATAATAGCTGCATACTTGAAGATGCATAGATGTTAGGGTCAGAAGGAACCTCTGTAGGTCATCGTGTCCAACCCCCTGCTGTGGGCAGAAAAGAGTGCTGGGGTCAGATGACCCAGGCTAGGTGCTTGTCCAGTCTCCTCTTGAAGACCCCCAAGGTAGGGGAGAGCACCACCTTCCTTGGAAGCCCATTCCAGATTCTGGCAACCCTTACTGTGAAGAAGTTCTTTCTAATGTCCAGCCTAAATCTGTTCTCTGTCCAAAGGACCATGCTCACTACCCTGTCCTTAGTTAACTGAAATGTCCTCCTCTTGCCTTCAGGATGCAGTGAAAACTGTATAATTTCAAGGACACAGATATTTCCCACTTCAGTTTTTCTTTGGGTCTTCCCTGGGGGAAACCATGGTCTGGTGTATAGCTTGCAGTATACTGAAGTAATGCAGATATTTATTCTGATTATAGAAAAAAGCTGGAAACTCTGCATCTAGTGCTGATTGGGTTTTAGATCCCACTGAACTTGCAAGTAAATTTAATTCTAAAACAAAAGCGATTATACTGAATACGCCTCACAACCCAATAGGCAAGGTAAGACTTCGTTATCATAGTCATTATAGTTCCAGAATGAGCGTTATATTCACAGATTAATGCACTGGCCCTCACTTTTTTGCATTCTAGGTATATACCAAAGAAGAACTCCAGCTAATAGCTGATCTCTGTATTAAACATGACAGCCTGTGTATCAGTGACGAGGTGTATGAATGGCTGGTGTACACAGGAAATAAACACATTAAAATAGGTACTGATATTTGTATATTCACATGAATGATTGTGGAAGGGTTTCATAGATGTGCTTCCCTAAGATACGTAAATGATGCTGTCAAGATGTTCAAATGGTAAGTTTAGTCTAATCTAAAATAATTATTCTCTGTGGAAAAATTACCTCTACATTTCAAATATTTATTTAAAAGATCTTAAAGGTAGAATTTTCAAAAGCTCTTAAGTGATTTAGGAACTCCAGTCTCATAGAAAGTTGTACTTCTAAATCACTTACAGATGTTAGAAAAATCTCACCCTAATTTTATTATTTTGATTCAGGGAACGGTAGAATAATCACTACTTCTATATCTACAGAGTCATGTACATTGCTGTTGAGATAACAGACGGAAGACAAGTTCGTTAATTTTCCCTTTTCCTTTCTGAGGCCAGGGTGTAACAAGAAATCACGCTATTTTTGGCTCCATAATAAACAGGAAAAAAAATCAGCCAAAAGAACAGCTATAGTGAGTAGAAGATATACTTCCTACTCTGTCCTCCCAATCATGGAGCGTATATTACAAATAACGAATGCTATGAACAGGAAGTTCTTGTGTTTGCCAGTGTTAAGATTTGCTGCTGGGCAGTGTTGCTATGCATGTTCCAGGGATGAATCAGACCACGGTATTTCATGCTGTCACTGTCCTTGAAATAGGATCTGATCTAAGGCCTTTTGTATTCACTGGGGGTACTCTTATAGACTTCACTGAGATTAGACTGTTCGAGCAGACGTATTCAGTTTGTACAGTCAAAATATCTAAACCATATGCCCTAATCCTGTAAGCAAGAGTAAGTACCAGTAAAGTCAGTGACATGGTATATACACTAAAACTAAAAATGGGAGTATATGCAGGGTTGTGATCTAGCTGTCATCTTATTTGAAAAGACTGAGGTATGCCACCTTAGCCATGCAGAGGTTTTGGATATGAAGGTAGCTGCTTGCTTTGGACTTACACATGGAGTTATAGGTTGTTACAGTGAAGATGAATGTTGTTGCACAACAGAGAACCCCCTTAAGTTTAAACTGCTGATCCCAAAAGGCATAAAATGGACTTGAGTGGGAGCCAGGAGAGTTGTGCTCTGTTCTTGGCTGTGACAGTGATATCATGTGTGACCCTGAGCAAGGTACTTTGCCTCTCTGTGCCTTGGTTCCCCTTGTCTGACGTGGCAGTGGTGATATCTACCTTTTATAATGAGCTTGGAGATTTACTGATGAAACCCCCTTGCAAAGGGTAATCGTTATTAATTAAAAAGTTTGATATAATTTACTATAGTGATGTTGGAATACTGGTAATTCAGTGAGTTATTTGCTAATCATAGGGGTGCAGTGCCAGTGCAGTTAAGGTTTCTTGTAATGGCTCAAGAGGTATGAGTTTGAACCTTGCCCTGCCTTTGTACTAACAGCCTAGTTGACCTGTTTTAAATGAGTACCAGGTTGTTTGGTTTGGGCAGTCAAGGGCCAATGGATATAATTACTCCCTTGTGTGCTATTGGCCTCAGGAACTGGTGAGCCTTAACCACATGAGCCTGATGAGTCAGGAAGCCTTGATGGACCTCTGACCTTGAGTTGGAGATTTGTACGTTAGGCTCCCATTGAGTGCAGGGGTGTGTGTAGGCCACAGGTTTTTTGCTTTTCTCCCACCTGGTGTTTTTTTTAGGGCCATCCTAGTAGCTCAGTGGTAATGGAACATGGAGAAAAGGGGAAACACACTGTCATCACTTTTTATTTCAACATTTTGAAGCAAAAAAAGAAAAATGAAAAATGAAAACTACCACATGAACAAAAGGCATTTTTATGACTCAGCATAAAATGTACATTCCATTGTGATAATGACTCAAGTTAAAGATTAAAATGTTAGTTAAGTGGGTTTAGCTGCATACTGCTAACAGTACGCAGCTAACATGGGATGATCTTGTAATTTATTGTTAAAATCTACATACCGTAAAAGCTTCAGGGTAAAAATGTAAATGATAAAGTCATTTTAGTAAAAGAAGCCAGACATACTTTTTTTACATCCAGCTCCTTAGTTTTTTTATAACTATACATAAAGATAATATAAGAAAAAATGAATCCACTATTTCAATATTTAGATACTGTAACGTTTCTATATTGCACTTCACATAGTCCATCAAATGCGGTGACACGTCTTTCATGAAAGATGCAGAATGGATATTGTATCAATTTACAGAGTCTGGTGGTGGTTCTTTAATATAATCTAATATGGGTTGCTAGCCATAGATCATAACATTAGCATAGTCTTTGTGCTGTCGCCTAGGCAGTTTCCTCTGGCACAGAACACTTCATCATGTCTGTAACCCTTATCTGACTTCTGTAAAGTGCAAACCTCCTACGAGTAATAATCAGAGTTGCTCTGGCAGATTTAGAAATCACATATTATAATTGAGGATTTTTTTGGCATCTCAACAAAGAGAGTAGCATCTCAGGTAACATAGAATCATAGAAAGTTAAGGTTGGAAGGGAACTCGGGAGGTCATCTAGTCCAACCCCCTGCTCAAAGCAGGATCATCCCCAACTAGATCATCCCAGTGAAAACTTTGTCTAGCCGGGTTTTGAAAACCTCCAAGGATGGAGTTTCTACCTCTCTGGGTAACCTGTTCCAGTGTTTTACTATGTTCATATATAGTACCTTACTGAGTATTCCCAGCACTTGGTTGCTTTTACAGTTATATTCAAACTTTGTATGGTTAAATGCAGTTCCATGGAGCAATTGAAAAAGTGTAACTCTCTTTTCAAATAAAATATTGGGGACAAATTTTTGGATTGGAAAAGCAATATATTGCCTTTGAGTGCGGTTACTTGTTTATAATCCTCTTGCTGTCTGTCATAGAGTCTTAAGAAAAATATGCTTGGCAGGGACCTCAGGAGGTTATCTCCTCCTCAAAGTAGGATCATCCTTGTCCCCACAACTGAATTCCTGGGATTAGGTGGCAAAGCAGTCTCAGTAAGGGGCAGGTGAAATTTTGATATTCAGAGATACTTCTCCATTTCTTTTTTTATTTTTAGTTTAACTTTGGAATTTTTCTCTTTGATTGGTGATACCCTCCATTAATGCACTGTAGCTTCTAGCTAGGAGCAATGCATATTTTATGTTTGTATGGCACATGTAGGTGCATTCTGTCCTAATTAACTGTATTTTGTATGCAGCTACTTTGCCAGGGATGTGGGAGAGAACAGTAACTATTGGAAGTGCTGGAAAGACATATAGCGTAACTGGCTGGAAGGTGAGAACAAGTGGAAAATTAATTTAATAAATGATAGCATGTATTTATCTGACTTGAAAATTGACTTACGTTCTGTCATTTGAAAGTTTATGGTACTTCCAACTCTTGAAGAAACTTGCAGATGATATTTATTTGGAACCACCACCTGTCTGTTACAAATGCATTCTAATCATACTCTATTCATTCTGAAATAAGTTCTTGTGAAAATGAAAGGATGGAGAATATGCTGTACAAAACACAATTTGATTTTTGCGGGGGAGGTCACACAGATAACATAGGGACCATTGTTTAGTTTTACAACATCCCAAACACCCAACAATCTGATTGTTTCCACTGAGCAGGTACTCAGCTCTTTAAAACAACATTATTTGTGCCCACCATTGTTTTTAGTCCACAAAACTGTACACATAAAACTCGGGTTCAGTGTTTCTGGGTGGTATAGGCCCTCTAAACATTTAAGCAGTAAAAATATTTCTTTGGAATACTGTAATAAAAGTAAGGGCAGTACATTATGTCTAGGAGATCACTCAGACATGCTAAAGCAAATGCAGCTATTTAATTTGGTGGCCAGATTTTCAGATGTTCATACATAAAGTATGCTTGAAAAAACTCATATTCTGAGCATCTTGCTTTTCTTATTCATTTGCTATCTTTAAATTACACCACGCCATACCAGCACCTCAGTGGTATATACAAGGACATATTTGAGTGGGTTTCTAACAAAGCATTGGTTTTGTTCTTTTCTGTACCTTTATAATTTACAAAACTGCCTTGACTGTCTTTTCATAAAATATTGGGAACAAATTTTCCGATTGGGAAAGCAATGGACTTTTTTTGAGTATTTTTATTTTTTGAAATCATCTGGCTATTTGTCATAGAGTCTTAAAAATATGGTTGGAAGGGACCTCAGGAGGTTATCCTGTAAAACACCCTTTATAACATGAAGATGTCTAAAAGCAACAGTTAAGGAATTACATTGATTATCACAATATGAATTACCAGTCTGTTTTCTGTCTTTTAGATTAATTTTATGTAATTTAGTAAAGTTGCACTAGTGCTTTTGGACTGATGAATGTCTCAAGGTTTTTTTTGTGGGGGGCTTGTTTTGTTTTGTGTTATTTTAATTTTTATCCTTTTGCTATAATTCCTAATTGCTTACGTGCCTCATCTTGAAAAAAAAATTATATGTTTTCTCCCTGCCTTAGCTTGGTTGGTCCATTGGTCCGCAGCATCTTATAAAACATTTGCAAGTTGTTCAGCAGAATACGCTGTATACCTGTTCTACTCCGTTGCAGGTGCGTATAAGTGAAGGCAGGGAAGCATTGTGTTTGAATAGCCTTGCAGAAAGGAACACAGATCTTTAGGCAATGTTGCAGAAAAAGTTAATAATGAATTTTGAGGTATCAAAATGTATATATTGTAGCTTGTTATGAATAAAAGTGCTGGTGAACAAGACAAATTAGAGAGTAGTTAACCAGACAGACATCTTAAGAAATACACTAGAACCCTGCAAACTTTCCCTTTGTTAATCTGTAAGCCTGATCATTATTGAATAAACTGGCCATTTCACTTCTTTCTTAGCAGTAGTGGCTGCTTGCAGATGTTTAAAAAAAATCCAAAATGTGTTTTATCAGAAGAAGCAGTGCATTAGTTTGACCCAGCTCTGCAGCATCTGTATAGATTGGGCACTTCAGCAGGGCTTTCAGGCACTTCTGTCTAAAGGTGATTCAATCAGCTATTAGATAAAAGCACCAAAAAAGCCCCATTAAAGTGCCTGATCTAGAGGTTGGGCAAGCCATGTCCAACTAAAGTGCTGCCTCTTCTCGGCATGTGCAGGGCTTGGTGTGGGAATGCGCCAAGTTTAAAGCACTGGTTTTTTTGGGGGGGGGGTTAACATCTACAAGTAGCCATTGTAATTACAGGATGCTGCAGTTAAGTTTCGTTGTACTAAGAATTTCTTATATCCAGTAGGCTACAGCTTGGTTACTAGTATTCAGTGATACTGTATCATCAATTATTTAGTCTGAAGTATAAACGTGTAAACGGGGTTTATGGCTTCCTCTGTTTGCAGAGTCTATGACCCTGACTAATCCTATTGGGTGTTTCCCATGATGTATGAAAAAAATTACATGTTATGATGCAGCGTGAGAAGACTCATATACTATGCAACATCACAGCAACTTCTCCCAGTGACTTCAGTAGGAAGGGCCCACTCAAATGATCACTTGTACACTAATCATGTTTGCAGGAGGCTTTGGCACAAGCTTTCTTGATTGACTTTAAACGCATGGATGACCCAGACTGCTACTTTTATTCACTGTCTCGAGAACTGGAAGGCAAACGTAATCGGATGGCTCAGTTGCTCCAAGAAGTTGGATTGAAGCCTGTCATACCAGATGGAGGATACTTCATGATCGTGGATGTTTCTGCACTAGGTTAGTGAACGTTCATTAAAGGAGGAGTGGGATCAAATGCTGTAGTGAAGGTTAAAATGTAACTTCAATTTTAACTTCCTCCTTTTCATTTTAAAACAATTTTTTTTAGGGCTGAAATTTTACATATTTGGTCTTGGCCTAATGTGATTTTTTTTTTTTAAGGTTCAACAAAATCCATTAATCCAATTTAGAGTTATATGGGATTTCAAATTACTACATTTACTTTTCATTTAACCAAATCCTGTGGTTCTTATAGGGAGGTTGTGAAATTGCAAGAGAGAGACGGTACTGAAAAGGACTTCTTTATGAAGGTCTAAAATACATTTGAGAATTGCTGATCTGTAGTTTAATATCTTGGACCCATATATAAAAAAGTTACGGTATTGGCTCAAATCCAATACGAGGTCGTCCATCCGTGTCCCCCCCCCCCCCAATTTAGCCCCCCCCCCCCCCCAATTTAGCATTGAGGGGGGAAAGCCTCATCTTGGATTTGAATATGGCTTGGGGCAGGTGGTGGCTCAGCTCTGGCTTTGGCCCTGGCATTGAGGCTGAAGCTAGAGCTGAGCCAGAGCCTGTCCCAGACTGGAATGACTCATTTGGCAGGGGAGTGGGCAATCAGCCCAGGGAGCATGGGATATAACACAGGGCGGGGGGGGGGACAATGATGACGGGACGGGGACGACACACGACACGGGACGGGACACCTGCAGTCTTTGTGCCTGTACCTGTGCCTGCCTCCCCCAACCTCTGCATCCTACCTCCCCTGTCTTACCCTTTGCTCTAGCTCCAGTCCATCTAGCCTAGAACCAGCCCAAATGGGAGCTGCTGCCACTTCTCCCTGGCCAGGCTGTGCTGGGCCTGGGCTGGAACTGCTACCATTGCTGCTGACTGCCCCAGGAGGGGCAGGAACAGGGGGAGCAAGAGGTGGATGAGGCAGGTTGCAGGGGGGAGCAGGGGATGGGAATAGATAGTGGGGCAGGCACTGGCATAGGGGGATGAGGAGCAGGGGGTAGGGGTCTGGCCCCTTGCCCCCTGCCACTGCTTTCCTCACCACAGCTGTGTGGGACAAATTTAGGCTGACCTTCTGCTAATTAGATTCTATACCTGGAAAATTATAACAAACATAATTTTCCAGGTATAGAATCGAATTATTGGGGGGTTGTCTTGGATTTGGATAAATACAGTACAGTATAACTTCATGAACCTGGCAGGCACAGGACCGAGCACCTGCCAGAAATGTGAAAATTCTGGATTTTTAAAACCGGAGCGGCAGTCAGTCCTGGAGCTGGGGGGGGGGGGGGGGCGACAGTAGCAGTGGCCAGTCCCGGAACAGTGGCACAGGGTACTGGATGGTGACGGCAACTGCTGCATGCAAGCTTCCACCTGTGCTGCTCTGGGACCTGCCGCCACTACTCCTCAGTGGAGTGTAGTTTTAAAAAGTGCTGGATTTTCAATAATTCTGGATTTTTTATATCTGGATTTATGAGGTTATACTGTATTTTCTTTGGTAGAAAGTTACTTTACACATTAGAAACACTTCATTATTGTCTAAATTTGAAATTATACCAAAGTTTTAAAATCCTTATGGAACTTCAAGATGCTTTCATATCAAAGGAAAATTTCCCCTAGAGCAGGGGCAGGCAATTATTTTGGGCGGAGGGCCGCTTACTGAGTTTTGGCAAGCCATCAAGGGCTGCATGACAGGCAGCCAGGGGCAGATAAATATTACTTTTCTAAATTTTTTAGGGGCCCCGCAGGCCAGATACAATGGCCTGGCAGGCCATATCTGGCCCGCGGGCTGCATTTTGCCCACCCCTGCCCTAGAGCAATGATTCTCAGCCAGGGTGTTGCATGATTCTTTTACGGATGCCATGGGGTACTGCACAGTTTAGCACTGCACTGTGTGCAGACAGCTACAACATGATTTACAAGATAACTCCAGTGACTTCGGGTAGGAATCCCTAGAGTTCAAAACACTTCTGAGCTTTTGTGGCCTTTCTGAGTTCTTCGCAACAAAAGGATTGCTGTATTATTTTTCTCTAGTCAAAAGATGAGTGAAATTTTAGAGTGGGCATTTCCTGAGGGGTGCTTTGAATTTTAAAAGATGGAGAACCACTGCCTTAAAGGAATGGCATCTAGTCTTACAACTTTGATTGACTGGTCATAATAGCACTTACATAGCAAATGTATAAAGACAACAACAACTGTATGAAAATGACCCCAGGCAATAGGTCAATATACATATCCCAATTTTACAGATGAGGAAACTGCAGCTCAGAGAGGTTGTGTGACTTTTCTGAAGTCTTTCAACACATCACTGTCAAAACCATGATTTGGGTGGTTGAAGCACAAGACTCAGTTCACCCTTTCCAGTATTTTTAGATAAAAATTGTTGTGACTTGTTAATGTTTTTTCTGACATGGTAGTTGTAATAGAGAAAGCCAAGAGTTTATTCTTCCTGGAATCTGGGAAGTCCTGTAATATTATGTTCCATCTTATACGTGTTTGTCATTTTAGATGTGGATCTTTCTGATATGGTGGAGGATAGGCCTTACGATTATAAATTTGTGACATGGATGATAAAATCCAAGGTAAGAGGTCTCTCTTCCTCAGTGACTCAAACACAGGTTGACATTTTAGAAATATTTGTATCCCTAAAGGAAAAATTAAATATTTCTGCACTGTGGGTGCCGAGTATAGCCGGAATGGGGCTGCAGCGATGGAGTGGAATTAGGCACAAACGCGTACTGGTTGAATTGAAAAGAACTTTACTTACAACTTGGCATACAGGGACTTGCGTCGATGCACCCAGTGTAGGCACCTTCAATAAGAGTTACACCGTGGAGCACATAAATGCTCCGTTCACAATTCCGTGCCGGCAGTTCCCTTTTACAATAACTTCCAAAAACAAAACAAACCGTAGGGAACCCAAGAGCTCTTCTCGCATCCAAAAGATGCAATTAACCGATATGGGGGCGTCCGGGGGGGAAAGGAGCCGTGGACGCAGGACCTTTGGTGAGGGTGATCAGGCCTCTCCGATGTTGTGTGGGTCCCAATGCTGGTTCCAGAAATTTCTCCCCTTTTATAAGCTAGAGAGCCAATCAGAATGTGCCCTGTGTGTCAGCTGACTTTCAGTCAGGAGACTGTGACTGCCGGCCGTGCAGCCACACGCCTCATTAACACTGTGATCGCAACTCCCTCACACTTTTTACATCAGACTGGTGTTTGGTCATTTTTTTTTTATCTATCATACTGGCGTTTGGTCACCTTTTCTTTATCACACGCACCTGTAAAATGATGGAACCAAAGTGTTGTCAAAATATAGTTTGGAGGGGGCCGGGGTTTGGCTGTCTGTACCCTATGAACTGTGGTACTCTGGTAGCTAAAATCTTGCTAAACACATTGTAAATGCAGCTTGCAGGTTGTTTTTATTGTTCTGTTTTGTCCAAGTGATTGCTCTTCTTCCACACACAGAACATATCTGTATTACAGATCTCCTACTGCTGGATGGCGAAGCTGGCATTACTCCGCCAGCAGAAAGAAGGGTTTTTCTGCCACTAGAGGGGAGCTCTGAGTGCAGGCACATTCACAGTTTGGCCAGCAGACACATGTCATGTACGCCGTGTTGTGATCGAGTCAGTCTAGGCTTAGCAAACAGATGCTAAGCTCAACGAATGCATAATCAACCTCCTTAGTGAAGATGAACCTGTTGACTTCAGCATTTCAGGTTTAGGTTCTGATGTTTGGTATACACATTCTGAAATGAGTCCATTCAGTTCTCATGAAGGAAAGGAGGGTTCTGAAATCAAGGCTGCAAAATTATCTAACTTAAAACTGATCCTTGTGTGTAGTAAACAGATCATTACATTTCATTTTTCAGAAGCTGTCAGCAATTCCTCTGACAGCATTTTGTGGCCTGGAGACTAAAGAGCAATTTGAGAAATATATACGGTTTTGCTTCATCAAAGTAAGTTTGTGTCTTTCTCTACAAGACTGTTTTCACAGTAGTGTTGGCTATTACTGGAGTTTTCATGCTTGTTTAAACTTAAGGATATTTTTGCTGTTAAGCAGCTATGATTATTTTATTTTTGTACTGCTGTTGCTGAAAAAATATGTACTGCTGTTTATTTTTGTACTGCTGTTTATTAAAAAATGCAACAATGAACAAATAAAGGAAAAAACCAATATAGAGGTTTACAGGGAAGATTGGACGTTATATTCTGTTCTGGTGGAAGGCTCTGACAGCAAAATGTCAGCTTATAATCAAATTCAGCAACACAAAGTAGCCTTGACTGCCCCTTTGTTTATAGGCTCTTCACCCCAGAAGCAGGTGGATTGGCTGAGAAGGATAAGTTGCCAGGCATAAGCTGATTCTTAGCAAATTCCCATCTCTATCTCTACTAACAGTATTCTGTTGTCTTGCTTTGTTTTGGAAGCTAGCCTCATGTTGAGCAGGCAGGTGACATCAATATACATGCTCTCTTCTAGATAAACTTATTCACTCCAGACTAAAGGAATCATGCTGGTGTTTAGTGGGATAATATATTCCAGCTTGTACCATCTTGCCTGCCTCACCCTAATCATCTTTTATGTCATTTATAATTAATTTTGTCTGCTTGTGGAAATTCCACTCACTTATCTTAAATAACTTAAGGTTTAAAAAGAACTCTAATTACAAAGAGGGTGGAGGGGAGCATGCCTACAAATGAATCAGAATCAGTAAGTTGCAACTTGATTAGCCTGTCATCTCTTCATTACAACCTTTTTTTTTCTTCCTCCTAATGCACCCATTTGAAGCTTTTCTTAGGAAATCAGAAATGATGGGTGGTAGGGACTGTGTCTTATACTACAGCTTCCATCATTTCTCCTGCTTCCAGTAAGTCTTGGAGAACTCTGAAGATAGAGTAGAAATAGTCCCTTGACCATAGCTGTGTGCACATTACTGTGCATATTGACTTAGAAAATGAACTTGAGTAAATGTTTGACATTGGTGTGTTGCTAGCTGACCAGTATGGATAAAAATGTTTTTTAATATAGTACCAGTCAAATCAATCCATAGACTGCTTGCGTGACTCAAAGCTGTACCTAAGTGACAAGACTTGACCAGACTACACACATTTGGAGAGGTGTTTGATCAGCCATAGCATAGCTTTGCTGTATGAGTATTTTTTTTAAAAAAAGAACCCCAACCCTGTCTACACAGATTAGTAAACTATGATAGCTTGAATTCAGGTGTCTAGTGGACAAGAAATGCCTTTGTATGACTAAATAGAGCAGACATGGCTGCACAACTATATACTTATGTCCATTGCATTTTTTGTAATGACGCCAAGGAAAGCCAAGAAGTTGTCTGAAATTTCTTGAGTTGGATTGTGACAAAAATGGCTGATTTGGGAAATTCTACGTACTGTAATGGCAGTTTTCTGTTTTTGCAGCAAGACAGCACTTTGGATGCAGCAGAGATGATCCTGAAGAAGTGGAGTAAACAGACAGCTTAATTTTGATTAACAGTGCTCTCTGACATAAGTATTATGTGCATTTAAAAGCAGATTACTTAATACAATACATGATGGATATGAAATAATAAGCAACTTTGTGCTGCCACTGGCTGAGTAGCTGAAATGGTGATTTATTCAATTCAAATAATCTGATTCAAGGAGTCATTTTCAGTCTTTTCCAAACTGTTGGCTATTTCCCAAAATGTACATGGGAGCCTATGCTTTTGAGAAAAATAAAAAAAGGTTTGCTAGGAAGTTGAAAAAACCCAAAGTGTCAATATTAAGACTTAACAGAAAAAAGAATTGAGGAAGTAGGAGCTGCTTCTGTTGTAGAAATATGGGTACCTGTGGGAAATAGTAGAATTTGAAAGTAATAGTAGAAAGGAATAGTAGAATTTGAAAGTAAATTCATTGGATTCCATAAACTACAGTAGTCTGATGCAGAGGGAAATTAAGATATGGTATAGGTTAGGTGGTTTCTATGTCCTTGTGCAGAAGGAGGGTTTTTTTGTTTGTTTTGATTTTCTTACACACCAAAATGAAGTTTACACTATTCAATCAATGCTGTTTTTGAGAGATAGGTAACTGTGCTACATACCATTATTTCTGTTTTAATTTCCCACAGTTGTCAAATTTTACTATTTGTGAAAGTGCTTGATCTTCAATAAAGTTCTAAAAGTAGCGGATGATGTAAGACTTTACTTATATATTTATACATTTAAAAAAAAGAGCTAGTCCAAGATGCACCTTGACAATCCTTAAATATACAGTCAATGAAGTAACCTACTCCTGCAGTCCCTTCACAGTTGTTTATCACTGTTAACTCTACATCAAAATATATCCTTAAATAAAATCTCAGGAAAACTGAAGAGTGTGGGCATTGTATTGTGCAGTTGAGGTTGGTGAAACTTGACTATTTCGGGCTGAGGGAGTGAGAAGAGCAAATCCTGAAGTGGATGAGTTCTCATGGAGAATTCCCACCAGCTGCCACCTCTTGCATGCATCAGGGAGGTTCTGGATGTTTCATCATCCCCAAACTGGTTCTCACCTGACTAAAAGCAGTCCAGAGAAGCTCCTGGGAGGAGATTGCTGTGTTCTTTTTCCATGACTTTTATATTGGTGCAAGGTAGGGTAGATTTGCACTCTATAGACTAACTAAATCAGAGGTGAATTATGCTTCCGTAAGCAGCAGTTTACTTCATTAGATGCTAAGGTGATCTTGTAAAGTAGAGTTGGAACAAGCTTAGTACATATTTGCAAAATATCATCTTCCTTGTTCTGCTTGGGGTTCAAAATCTTAAGGACTACCAGTGTGTCATGGGCTTGAACAAAAAGTGTCTCATCCAAAAGTAAATTTACTACCCACAGCTGAGCTGGCAGTAGCTGCCACATTTCTTTGTCAGTTTGTCACCGTGGCCTTGGACACCCATTCTCAACAGCTGGAACCTCCTTCATTGTTCCATCATCCAATTCTTAACACCATCACAAGAAATTCATCAGAAACCTTTTTTTGTTAAAGGAGATGAAGACTGTTACCTTTGATCTCCATATTGAAAAAGTTATTTGGAAATAAAATTTGCTGCCTGTGAGTTATCACATACATCCTGGGGAAGTAAATTCCAGGGAAAGCTACTTCATGTTTCCCAAATCCCATCGTATTGAAAATTCCCACAGTAAATTCTGTCTGGAAGATGTGCAAGAAACTGTAGGACATTTGCCCAGAGAACATTTCAGAAAGATCTCTTCCAGAGTGCTAGTTCAAGTGCAAGAAAAAAGTATAATTTTTCTTCATGCATTTCAGCTTGTAACATGACAAACATGTTATGATACCAGACTGTCTGTATCAGCATCTTGGCACATGTTATACTTATGGCATAATTGTGTTCTGCTCACATGGGCTGCAGAGCAAGGCACTTTAAAATGTTCGGTTGCGGGGAGCCAGGCTAAACTAGCAGTTTTTAAATGCCTTGGGGACATTGAGATGAGGGAGAGATTCCCTGATTCCAAGGTCTCAGTGGCTGGGGATTTCTAAAAGCCATGTCTGCAGCTGAGCTGTCCCAGGGCCATACTGACAATCAGCTGATTGTCAGACCTTGCCCCAACAGCCCAGGCTCTTCAATCACTCTAGAACTATTGGCACTGGGTCTGATAATCAGCTGATTGTCACACCTGGCCCTCACAATCTAGGGTCTCAAACTGGACCTGGGAGCATTGGGGCTTTAGGGCCCAGTTGATTGTTGTACCTCCTCTTGACCCAACCAGGGCTGCTAGGGCTGGGTCTGACAATCAGGTAATTATTGGACCTGGCCTGAAGAGCCTCTGGTCTGGAATCTACTGGTGGCTGGGGGTAGCCCTGTGTGTCCAGGACAGAGCCTCCCCTGCCCAATATGCAGGGTCAGGCTGGGGTCAGCTGAGCAGTGGCTCACTTGGGATCAGACGAATTTTTTAAAACCCCATCACAAATGTCAGTCTCCTGCCATGCCAGAAATGCATGGCAGGAGGCACGATGTTTGGAATGGGGCATAAAATTCCTCTGATCCCAACTGCATCATTGTTTTAATATCTACCGGGGGCCTTATACTGGGTCCAAAGGTGCAGGTGCAGTAGAAAATGGGGAGCCTCAAGGCATACAGCTGCCTTTTTTCACTGAAGTGTCAGTTGTGCTAAAACTAAACAAATGTCCCAGTATGAATATACCATAAAAAAGAAAGCATTTTCTCTGTCGTATAGATCAATTCTATATTCTTGTAGTATCTTAGTCTAATGATAAAGACTGTATACTGTTGGAATTTTTGCCTATCTCTGAAACGAATGCCTCAGTGCCTTACAGAATTCAATAATGTTTATATCTTCATATCAACATATTTTAATGAATTTGAATAACTTAGTATAATTTAATATAATTCAAAATGATAGTACTGATATGGCACATTGTTGTAGATGCTGCTATCCAAAATCTTCAAAAGTTGTATGGAGAGGTAATGATGCGGAAGCTATTTTTCATACAGGAAGCTGTCCTCACTTTGACATCTATAGAAAAACA